>NW_026617994.1:0-14343 GCF_000801105.2 Raphanus sativus
CACTTGAAGGTAATGGAAGTGGGTGTTCTCTAGGAGGCTACTAGCACATCTGTTGAACTATGGTCACTCATCTACAGCTATGTGTGGCTGCAAAGATGGATAGCTACTCAAAGACACATGATTTACCCTGTATAGTCTAAGATGGATTCACAAGGAATTCCTTCCTTTAAGTGAGATCAATGTTCCTTTAGCTGAACAGAGAAAGCTTGAAGACTTGAAACAACTTGAGAAAATAATTCTTAGATTGAAAGTTGAATGAAAAACAAAGTAGGCTGCTTGCACAGTCTTAAAGAAATCGACAGAAATCAAAAGAAAACCCTAGGGTTAAACCAGATGGTTTAATCCTAATCCTAAAACTAATTAAAATCGAAATTGGTCTAATTTAAAATCCTAATCCTACCCAAACTTGGTTTATTGTTTCTGGTTTAAATTAAATGAAAGCCCAATAACCAGAAACATTACAATTTAATTAAATTGAACCAACAGGCTGGTTTGTCTTGGTTATCTCCCTTGCAAACATCTCCCACGATTTTGGCTAAGTGTAGGAGACTCTTCTCTAGTGCTCTCAGCATTGATCTAGTCATTGGTCCAATCCACACACTAGCTGGCTCTCCTGGTGTCTCTCTCTGGTTCTGGTTCTGGTCCTGGTTCTCCTCATCAGCAGCCTCCTCATCAGTGTCACTCAGCTCCTCCACAAGGCCCTGGAGAACCTAGAGAAGCGAACTGAGCAGTATGCAAAGCAAGCTAACAAGGGTCGAAAAGAGGTTATATTTGAACCAGGAGAGTGGGTTTGGTTACACATGAGACAAGAGAGGTTCCCAAACCAGAGGAGCTCCAAGTTGAAACCAAGAGGCACTGGCCCCTTTCAAGTCCTTGAAAGGATCAACAACAATGCCTACCGTCTTGACCTACCAGGTGAGCTCAATGTATCATCCACTTTCAATGTTACTGATTTGTCTCCTTGTTTTGCAGATGAACCAGTTTTGAGGTCAAAACCTTTTGAAGGGGGAGGGAATGATGAGGACATTGAACCTGACCTTACTGAACCAGACATTCAGGATATGATCAGGAACATAACCAAACCAGATGATGAGCAAGAAGTGTCCATACCAACTGTCTTTAAGGGAGCAATCACTAGACAAAGAGCTAAGATACTTCAACACAAGTTTAATGAGAGCATGATACTTGCTTCTGATCTTGGACAGGTTAAACAAGCTGAGGAGGTTACCAAAGAAGTTATCAAAGGAGATGCCGAGAAGGTGGAGGAGCCAAAGGAGAGTTCTCAAGCCTCAAGAGAGGATCTTTGGCCATTCATACCAGATCAAAGCCACAACCATTTGATGATCATCACCATTGAAGCTCCAAATGCTTAAACAAGACTCTTGGACAGAGTTGGCTACTAGGCAAGCTATTTGTGTGTGCTCTTTTCCTTGTTCTTGGTTTTGTCCCACGAGGTTTTCCGGAGGAAGGTTTTTAACGAGGCCACAGCTAGCTTACATATCACCTGAGTGCATTCTCGGTCCAAGACTAAGAAGAAGCCATTTCTTCTTACTTTCCTTATTTGAACCATAGTTTATTTTAAGTATGACATTTTCGTAGAAGGAGCATGTTCCTTTATATTTGTGTTGCGCAACCTTTAGTTTTTTCAGACTTGATATTTTTTATAAAACTTTTCTTTTCAAAGAAAACCTAGTTCTCTCTCTCAAGAAGAACAGCCGCCACCTCCTTGCCTTGTGAGACCAGCTCCTCCACGGCTTGAGGTTCCTTGTGTTGTATCACGAGCCTTCCATCTCTCGTGTGGTGCACTTCAGTCCCCCCGGGTTCCATCTCTCACGGTTTCTCTTGGTTGATTAGATCAAACAAAAGAGCCACCTCTTGATCTAGATCGGCTCCAACTCTCTTGCTTGGATCATACAGCCTTTGTCAGCCTAGGCTTGTATCATTTTTGGTATCAGAGCTGAAGTTCCTTCAGCATCAGGTTGTATCTATCTATACTCTTGTTACAACTCGTATTAGTTCTTTGTTTCTAGTTAGTTTTGCTTGATTCTTTTGAAAACCCATAAAAAAGTTTTTGTTCTTCTTAGTTCATTCCTAGATCGAATAGATTTGCTAGCTAGATCATTCCTTTCAAAAAAAAAAAAGATTGCATCAAAACCGTGTTCTTCAAGTTTTCCTTTTTATTCATGCATTAATCATATTTTCCATTGTTCCAAAACCAAAGTTTTCTTTTTTTTTTCTTTTGAATTTGCGGCAACTTGTCTTTTAAAAACTCAAAAAAAAAAAAAAAAAAATAGAAGTTTTCTTTTCCTTTATTTTGTCAAGTCTCGTTTATTTAAATTTCTTGATCAGAGACTAAGTTATTCTTCCCTTGTGCAGGTACAATGGGAGAAGCATCCGAGATGGCTACTATGATGTTAGCTCTCAATGCAATGAGGGATGAGATGAGGGAGTTGCGGCAAGACCTTGGAGGTAGACTCACCCGAGTTGAGCAGAGACCCATGGTTCAAGCTACCCAAGCTAATGAGAGGTTTCCAACTCAACACCAGCAGTATCAAGCTCCAAACAACCGGCGCCCTGGAGTGCTCTTCAATGATGTTCCCGAGGCTAGCACTAGGAACCAACAGAATGAAGGAGACACTGGTCAGCAACGTAATCCCTATCCTAGAGCAAGAGTTCAGCAAGAAGATTATGAAGAAGAGGCAGAAGAGGAAGAGGATTACTTTCCTCCACCTAGAGTGCAACGGAGACCCATCCGTAATCCAAGATATGATGAGGATGACTATGCACCTCAACAGAGAGGGCCTCGCCAGCAACACCACCACCAAGGAGCGGATCTTTTAAAGATGACACCACCACAGTATGCTGGAAAGGTTGATCCTGAAGCTTACCTTGACTGGGAAAAGAGGATGGATCACATCTTCTCTTACTACAACCATCCTGGTCCCAAGAGAGTTGCTTTGGCAGTAGCTCAGCTCACGGACAATGCCTTATCCTGGTGGGATAGATTGTGCTCTGATCGTAGGAGAGGGCACTTGAGGCAACTAGACGCCTGGGTAGACATGAAAGATGCTATGAGACTGAGGTTTGTGCCACAACATTACCACCGAGACTTGCATAGGAAGTTCAGAACACTTAAGCAAGGAAGCAAGTCAGTTGAGGAGTACTATGAGGAGTTTGAGAAGTTAAGGAACCGTCTTGATCTCAATGAGGATGAGGAGACGATCATGGCTCAGTTCATAGATGGGTTGCAAGATAGAGTGAGCAGCAAGGTTGAGAGACAAGCTTATGGAGATCTCAAGGACCTATTCCACATAGCCGTGCAAGCTGAGCAACACATCAAGAAGAAGAGCACCAAGGGTAGATCTCAATCCAACTGGAACTCCAACAACAACAGCAACTACAACAAACCAGTAGACAAGGGCAAGGGGGTTGAGGGAGACACTCGCTCAAAGTCTCAAGCTACTGATAACAACAAAGACACCAGGACAGAGCCATCTAAGACTACACCTCTTCAACGTGCTAGAGATATCACTTGTTTCAAGTGTAGAGGCCGAGGACATATGGCTAGAGAGTGTCCGAACCAGAGAGTGATGATGCTCACTGAAGATGGGTATGAATCACATGATGAGGATGCACCTGAGTTACAAGCCGACTATGGAGAGATGCAGTATCCCGACGTGGGAGAGAGCTTGATGATCAGGCGTGTGCTTAGTGTCCAATTGGAACCAGCTGAGACAATCCAAAGAGAAAACATCTTTCATAGTAGGTGTACCATTAAAGGCAAGGTATGTAACCTCATCATTGATGGTGGGTCTTGTACTAATGCCGCGAGTGCTTACATGGTTGATAAGCTTGGCTTAGTCAAGGTCCCTCATCCGCATCCATATAGGCTAAGATGGTTAGATGATAAGGTTGAGCTTCAGATTAAAGAGCAAGTTACTATTCCTTTTAGCATTGGTAAGTATCAGGATGAGGTAGTTTGTGATGTGGTGCCTATGCAAGCTGGTCATGTTTTGTTAGGTAGACCGTGGCAATGGGATAGGGAGACTAGACATGATGGTAGATCAAACATGTATACATTCATGCATAACAAGCATAAGATTAGTCTAGCACCTCTCACTCCTGCTCAAGTTCATGAATTGCATTTGCAAATGGTTAAGGAGAAGGAAAAATCTGTTAAATCAAATTTCCTAATCCAGCCTAGCCATATAAGAAAGGCAGCTGCTACCAAACACACAATGCTACTAATGATCTTTAAGGAGCTTTTGAGTGCAGGTTCAGGTGAAGTGGAGTATCCACCAGAGATTACCAAGCTTCTAGACCAGTTCAAGGACTTGTTTCCAGAGGAGATTCCACACGGCCTACCACAACTAAGGGGCATTGAACATCAAATAGATTTCATACCAGGAGCTGCTTTGCCAAACAAACCGGCTTATAGAGTAAACCCCGAGGAGGCCAAGGAGTTGGAAAGACAAGTTCAGGACCTATTGGACAAGGGGTACGTGAGGGAGAGTCTAAGTCCTTGTGCGGTTCCTGTCTTACTAGTACCAAAGAAGGATGGGACTTGGAGGATGTGTGTAGACTGCCGAGCAATCAACAACATCACCATCAAGTATAGACACCCCATTCCCCGGCTTGATGACATGCTAGATGAGCTAAGTGGAGCCACCATCTTCTCCAAGATTGACCTTAAGAGTGGGTACCATCAGGTAAGGATGAAAGAAGGTGATGAGTGGAAGACAGCTTTTAAACAAAGCAAGGTCTCTACGAGTGGCTGGTGATGCCATTTGGACTCACCAATGCTCCTAGTACTTTCATGAGACTCATGAACCACATTCTTAGACCCTACATCAGTAAGTTTGTTGTGGTGTATTTTGATGATATTTTTAATTTATAGTACAAACTTACTTGATCATGTGTCACATCTTGAGCAGAAGTATTAGAAACACTTCGTAAAAGAGGTCTCTATGCAAACCTCAAGAAGTGCACATTCTGCACTGATAAACTTGTCTTCCTAGTTTTGTTGTGAGTTCGCAGGGATTACAGGTTGATGAAGAGAAGGTAAGAGCAATCCAAGAATGGCCAGTACCCACAAGCATCAATCAAGTCAGAAGTTTTCATGGGCTAGCCAGTTTCTACAGGCGGTTTGTTCAGGATCAAGCATCAGTTTCAGTTCATAGGCACTTTCACAGTGCGTTGTCAGGAAGAGACATGTGGGAGTTAAGAGAGTGGGTTCATGTGGGAGAAGCTCAAGAAGAGGCTTTTCAATCTCTAAAATACCGGCTAACTCATGCACCAGTTCTAGCTCTACCAGACTTTAATAAGACATTTGAAGTGGAGTGTGATGCCTCAGGGATTGGAATTGGAGCAGTGTTACTTCAGGACGCAAACCAGTGGCCTATTTCAGTGAGAAACTCAATGGAGCTGCTCTTAACTACCCTACATATGACAAGGAGTTATATGCCTTGGTGAGGGCTTTGGAAACATGGCAGCATTATCTACTCTCCAAGGAATTTGTGGTGCACACTGATCATGAGACCCTTAAGCATCTAAGAGGGCAAACCAATCTCAAGAGAAGACATGCTCGTTGGCTGGAGTTTATAGAAACCTTTCCATACATCATCAAGTACAAGAAGGGTAAAGAGAACATTGTAGCTGATGCACTCTCCAGGAGACATGCCTTGATCACCACAATGGAAGCTAAGGTGCTAGGATTTGAGTTCATCAAGGAGTTATATGGAGAGGATCCGGATCTTTCTGACACTTACACCAGCTGCACTAAAGGGCCTCACGGAAGTTCTATTTGCATGAGGGATTCTTGTTTTAAAGGCAAGAGACTATGTATTCCTCAGTGTTCTTTGCGAGACCTGATCACTAGAGAGGCTCACGGAGGAGGTCTCATGGGACATTTTGGAGTAGACAAGACACTTGCTGTGGTCAGAGAGCATTTCTATTGGCCGCCACCTAAAGAAGACAGTAGAAGCTCATTGTGCAAGATGCGTGGTATGCAAGAAAGCCAAGTCCAGAGTACAACCCCATGGTCTTTACATGCCACTGCCCATTCCCACAGCTCCTTGGGTGGACATATCTATGGACTTTGTACTAGGGCTACCCCTGATTCAACACAAAGACTCAATCTTTGTTGTGGTGGACAGGTTCTCCAAGATGGCACACTTCATACCTTGTGCCAAGGTGAATGATGCATCCCAAGACAGCTGATCTATTCTTCAAAGAAGTGGTTCGCTTACATGGGATTCCAAGAACCATTGTATCAGATAGAGACACCAAGTTCCTCAGCCACTTCTGGAAGACACTATGGAAGAAGCTTGGAACAAAGTTACTCTACTCAACAACTTGTCATCCGCAAACTGATGGGCAGACAGAAGTTGTTAATAGAACTCTCTCCACATTGCTTGAGCCACCATTGGAAAGAACATGAAGAATTGGGTTGATTGCATTCCCTTCATAGAGTTTGCTTACAACCGGGCTCAGCATTCAGCTACAAAGATGTCACCATTTGAAGTTGCTTATGGGTTCAACCCAAAGACACCTCTCGATCTTACTCCTCTGCCTCCAGCTGAAGTCATTAGTCTAACTGGTGAAGCTAAGGCTGTTTTTGTCAAGGAGTTACACCACAAGGCCCTGGAGAACCTAGAGAAGCGAACTGAGCAGTATGCAAAGCAAGCTAACAAGGGTCGAAAAGAGGTTATATTTGAACCAGGGAGAGTGGGTTTGGTTACACATGAGACAAGAGAGGTTCCCAAACCAGAGGAGCTCCAAGTTGAAACCAAGAGGCACTGGCCCCTTTCAAGTCCTTGAAAGGATCAACAACAATGCCTACCGTCTTGACCTACCAGGTGAGCTCAATGTATCATCCACTTTCAATGTTACTGATTTGTCTCCTTGTTTTGCAGATGAACCAGTTTTGAGGTCAAAACCTTTTGAAGGGGGAGGGAATGATGAGGACATTGAACCTGACCTTACTGAACCAGACATTCAGGATATGATCAGGAACATAACCAAACCAGATGATGAGCAAGAAGTGTCCATACCAACTGTCTTTAAGGGAGCAATCACTAGACAAAGAGCTAAGATACTTCAACACAAGTTTAATGAGAGCATGATACTTGCTTCTGATCTTGGACAGGTTAAACAAGCTGAGGAGGTTACAAAGAAGTTATCAAAGGAGATGCCGAGAAGGTGGAGGAGCCAAAGGAGAGTTCTCAAGCCTCAAGAGAGGATCTTTGGCCATTCATACCAGATCAAAGCCACAACCATTTGATGATCATCACCATTGAAGCTCCAAATGCTTAAACAAGACTCTTGGACAGAGTTGGCTACTAGGCAAGCTATTTGTGTGTGCTCTTTTCCTTGTTCTTGGTTTTGTCCCACGAGGTTTTCCGGAGGAAGGTTTTTAACGAGGCCACAGCTAGCTTACATATCACCTGAGTGCATTCTCGGTCCAAGACTAAGAAGAAGCCATTTCTTCTTACTTTCCTTATTTGAACCATAGTTTATTTTAAGTATGACATTTTCGTAGAAGGAGCATGTTCCTTTATATTTGTGTTGCGCAACCTTTAGTTTTTTCAGACTTGATATTTTTTATAAAACTTTTTTTTCAAAGAAAACCTAGTTTCTCTCTCTCAAGAGAACAGCCGCCACCTCCTTGCCTTGTGAGACCAGCTCCTCCACGGCTTGAGGTTCCTTGTGTTGTATCACGAGCCTTCCATCTCTCGTGTGGTGCACTTCAGTCCCCCCGGGTTCCATCTCTCACGGTTTTCTCTTGGTTGATTAGATCAAACAAAGAGCCACCTCTTGATCTAGATCGGTCCAACTCTCTTGCTTGGATCATACAGCCTTTGTCAGCCTAGGCTTGTATAGATTTGACCTCAAATCTGATTCATCTGCAAAATAAGGATCCAAGTCAGAAACATTGAAAGTAGAACTTATTGTGTACTTCCCCTCAAGATCAATCTGGTAGGCATTGTTGTTGATTCTTTCTCAGCACTTTGAAAGGTCCATCTTTCCTTGGTAGCAGCTTTGATTTCCTCTCAGCAGGAAACCTCTCCTTTCTCATGTGAATCCACACAAGAATCACCCGACTCAAGTACTAGCTCCTTGCGGCCCCTTGTTCTTGTGCCTCTCATACATCTTGGTCCTCTCCTCAATGTTTTTCCTGACCTGTTCATGCAAAGACAAACAAACTCGGCCTTCTGCTTGCCATCCAGGTTAGTTTGTTCTTTTAAAGGCAAAGCAAACAAATCAAGAGGAGACAGTGGGTTAAAACCATAAACAACTTGAAAAGGTGAGAGTTTAGTAGCTGAATGCACTGCCCTATTGTATGCAAACTCTACATGAGGTAAACAATCTTCCAAGTCCTAATGTTACTCTTAATGATGGCACGCAAGAGATAGACAATGTCCTATTGACCGATTCAGTCTGACCATCAGTTTGGGGATGACAAGTAGTGAAACAATAGCTTAGTTCCCAACTTTCCCCACAGAGTTTTCCAGAAATAGCTAAGGAACTTAGTATCCCTATCAGAAACTATAGTCCTACGCATACCATGCAGTCTAACAACTTCTCTAAAGAATAGATCAGCTACCAAAGATGCATCATCAGTTTTATGGCAAGGTATGAAGTGAGCCATCTTAGAGAAACCTATCAACAACCACAAAGATACTATCTCTTCCTTTCCTGGTTCTAGGCAGTCCTAAGACAAAGTCCATAGATATATCAATCCAGGGTGCAGTAGGGATAGGAAGAGGTGTATACAAACCTGTTGGCTGGACCTTAGACTTGGCCTGCTTGCACACAACACCTTGAACACACACGCTCCACTTCTTTCTTCATGTTCGGCCAGTAGAAGTGATCTTGCAGTGTGGAGAGTGTTTTTGGCGACTCCAAAGTGTCCCATCAGTCCTCCTGCATGAGCTTCCCTAACATACAATTCTCTCAAGAAACCATTAGGAACACACAGGCGGTTATCATAGAAAAGAAATCCTTTTACTTGATAGAACTTCCCACTAGCATGTTTCTCAGACTCTCTAAACACATCTTTAAACTCAGGATCATCAGCATAGCAAGATTTGATATGTTCAAAGCCTAAAAGTTTAGTTTTCCATGGTGTTGACATGAAGAATAAAACCACACATACTGATGAAGAGAATGCAAGGAGATGTCTCGGCTAAGATATGAAGAAGCTTGATCACTTCCGTACAGGATTTGAATCTAGGCGCCATTGGTAACTTCAGGATCAAAGCCATCTATGTTCCTTGTAGTGTAAACAAGAGAGGAGAATATTTAAACCTTATTGATGTCGGCAAGAGGGAAGAGAGCCGTTGGGGCTTAGTTGACCGTGAAGGAAGATCACATGTGATCACTTGTGCTGTCACTATCACTCGCCTGAACGAGCCATGCTGTCTCTAGTGTCGATTCCCTTTGTTTAATGTTTTGTCTCTCTGATGTTTTTCTCTATATATGTAATGTGTCCATGAACTAAATCAAGTAAGGAATAAGAGAATCCTTCCATTCTTATTGTCTCTCTCTCTCGATCTCTCTTCTCTTAACTCATCCGCAACATTAATCTCACTTTAATCTCACATTTAATCTCTAAAACTCTCATGGTATCAGAGCAACTTTGCTCTTGAGACCTAAATCTCTTTCTTTCTTTTTATTACTTCCGCAAATCTCTGTTCTTAAGTTTCTATTTTTTGGCAAATTTCTTTGTGTTCTTGAGCTGTTCTTCATTTTCAGTTCCAGTTTTTGCCAAAAATGGAAAGTCTTCTAAAGTTTCTATTCCGGTGAATCTAACCGGTGTTAACTACCTGCTGTGGTCAAGACTGGCCAAGACAGCTCTTGGAGGTAGGGGCTTATGGAACCATGTGTCCGGAGAAGCCCCAACTAAAACCATTCAAGATGAAGGTGGCGTGTCAATGGTGGTAGCTGCGGATGACAAATGGGATCAGGAGGATCTTATGGTGTTGTCCATCATCCAAAACAGCCTAGAGCCATCTATCTTGGAAGCTTACTCCTACTGTGAAAGCTCCAAAGAACTGTGGAACACCCTAGAGAAAGGTGTTTGGCAACATTTCCAACCTTAGCGTGTGTTTGAAGTCAAGAAGGCAATTAGTACTCTACACCAAGAAAGCATGGACTTTAATCAACACTTTGGGAGTTCAGAGCTCTGTGGCTGAGTTAGAAATGCTGAGACCAAGCACCTTGGACCCTAATGTTCTCAACGACCGAAGAGAACAAGATAAGGTCTTTGCGCTTCTCCTTACCCTTCACCCGGGTTACAATGACCTCATCAAGCACCTGCTCAGGGCTGAGAAGCTGCCAACTCTTGAGGAAGTCTGTGCTCAGATTCAGAAGGAAGTGGGGTCAGTGGGGCTGTTTGGAGGCAAAAGCGAGTTGGTTCTAGCAAACCAAGTGGAAGGAAGTGCTAACAAGAGCAACTTCAAGCCGGAGGATAAGAAGCTGTGGATTTGTGACCATTGCAAGAAGAAAGGCCATGGGAAGGACAAGTGCTGGGTTCTCCACCCACATCTCAAGCCTATGAAGTTTAGGAACAACCCCAACGAGTTGAGAGCTAACTTCTCGGGTGATATGGGTGAGCCATCTAACCGCAATGGACAAGGGATGGGAGACATCAAGGCTATGGCCACCAGTATCCACACTCCAATAAGGAACAACCAAGATGAGGGTATCAAGCGCTCAGACCTTGAGGCTCTCATCAAGGCTCTCAAGGAGAACTCTGGTAACACTCTTGGTCTCTCATTACATGCTTCGGCTAATGGTATAGCTCTAGAAAGTTCAAACTATGATAAAACCATTAGTAATTGATTCCGGGGCTAGCCACCATATGATTAGTGATCTAAGCCTGATTAAAAACGTGACTCCTGCCTTAGGAAATGTTATTGTTGCTGATGGTAACAAAGTTCCAATCAAAGGCATAGGAGATCTCAAATTATTTGAAAAAGACTCCAAAGCGTTTTACATGCCTAGCTTCACTTCAAATTTGTTATCTGTTAAGAAAGTAACAAATGACTTGAAATGCAATGTTATATTCACTCCTGATGATGTCTACTTTCAGGATATTGACTCTTGTAGGTTGCTTGGCAAAGGTGTGGGCAAGGGAAACTTTATACTTGCTAGAAGACACTAAGCTTGCATCCGATTTATCTATTGCTTTCAATTCAAGTTTTAATTTCCCTAAAGATGTAATGTGGCATGCTAGATTAGGTCATCCTCACTCTCGTGCTTTGAACATCATGTTGCCTAGTATTTCTTTTCAAAAAGATTGTGAAGCTTGTATCCTAGGAAAGCATTGTAAAAGTGTCTTTCCTAAATCAACTACAATCTAATGAACACTGCTTTGATTTAATCCACTCGGATGTATGGACTGCACCTTGCCTATCTAGGGAGCATCATAAGTATTTTGTGACATTTATAGATGAAAAATCCAAGTATACTTGGATCACGCTCTTGCAATCAAAGGATAGAGTCTTAGATGCATTCATAAACTTTCAAACATATGTTTCTAACCATTACAATGCAAAGATTAAAATCTTAAGATCAGATAATGGAGGGGAATATACAAGCAATGCATTCAAAGCTCATCTAGCAAAACATGGTGTGATCCAACAAACAAGTTGTCCATATACTCCACAACAAAATGGAGTGGCCGAAAGGAAGAATAGACACCTCATGGAGGTCACAGGAGCATGATGTTTCATACAAGTGTCCAAAGAAGTATTGGGGAGATGCTGTCCTAACAGCATGCTATTTGATCAACCGGATTCCTACAAGAGTTCTCCAAGACCAATCACCATTTGAGGTACTGAACAAACACAAACCATCTATTGATCATATGCGTGTGTTTGGTGTATTTTTTTTGTCTTGAGACCAGGAGAACTAAGGAACAAGCTAGAGGCTAAAAGTACAAAAGCAATGTTCATCGGCTACTCACCTAACCAGAAGGGTTATAAGTGCTATGAACCAGAGACTAGGAGAGTCCTGGTATCAAGAGACGTCAAGTTTGTAGAAACAAGAGGATACTACAACAACAAGGACTGGAATGAGCTAGAAAAATCTGTCTCAATCCGCATCAGATAGAGCTGAGAACCTCCGGAGGGTTATGCAGAGACTTGGAGTCAGTGTTCCTGTGAGAGACCAGATCCCGCCTCGGAGTCACCACGCAATGACAGGAAGACAATGGACCTCCACATTCAACAGAAACAACCACTGATGAAGTTGTGGTACAAGAAGTTACTCCTTCTGATCCTGCGGGGGGAAGTGAGGAAGAGTCAGTACCAGAAGGTGGTGTTCATGATCAAGAGGAGCAACAGTATGAAGAAGAGACACTGATGGACCAAAGTCAAGAAGAAGGAGGTCAGAATGAAGATATACAGCCAGTTCTAAGACGAAGTACTAGGAGTAAGAAACCGGCATCAAACTGGGAGCAACACTAGAGTCTACTTCAATGCAAAGGCAGTAGCTCATCCAACCAGTGCTGTGTGCTCTCTAGCATGTTATCCAGAGGATCACCAAGCGCTTATCATCTCCTTGGATCAAGAGTGGATACCAAGAACATATGCAGAGGCTATGGAGGATGATGAGTGGAGAGAATCAGTAACTGATGAGATGGGAGCCATGGAAAGGAACAACACCTTCTATGAGACTGAACTCCCAAAGGGAAAGAAAGCTGTAACCAGTAGACTTATCCATACCATCAAGTACCTGGCGAATGGAAAGCCAGAGAGGAAGAAGACAAGATTGGTAGCTAGAGGATACACAGTATGGTGAAGACTATCTAGACACGTTTGCTCCTGTGGCCAAGCTCCATACCATCAGAGTCCTACTCTCATTGGCAGTAAACTTAGAGTGGGATCGTGGCAAATGGATTGTAAAGAACGCCTTCCTACAAGGAGAACTAGAAGATGAAGTGTACATGAGGCCTCCTCCGGGTATGGAAGGGATGGTGAAGCCAGGAAACGTGTGAGACTCAGAAAAGCAATATATGGGTTAAAACAATCACCAAGAGCTTGGTACCACAAGCTAAGCACTACACTGAATGGGAGAGGGGTTTGTGAAGTCTCAAGCCGATCACACACTATTCACACTCACCAGCAAGCAAGGGATAGTTGCAATCCTGGTATATGTGGATGATATCATCATCACTGGTAGTGATAAGGAGGGGATTATCTCAACCAAGACCTTCCTTAAGGCTACATTTGACATCAAGGACCTAGGAGAGCTAAGATACTTCCTCGGCATTGAGATATGTAGATCAAAGGAGGGATTATTTCTGTCTCAAAGAAAGTATAGCCTTGGATATCTTAAAGGAGGCAGGCGATCTTGGAGGAAGACAAGCAAAGACGACCACTTGAGGAGGGCTACAAAGTACTACGAGAGGGGGAGTATGAAAATACTCCATTCCAAGATGTCAAGAAGTATAGGAGGATGTTTGGAAAGCTGATTTACCTAACCATCACTCGTCCAGACTTGTGCTTTGCGTTAACCAAGTAAGCCAGCAGATGCAAAGCCCCAAAAGATTCATCACTGGCACATGGTTAGGGGATCTTAAGATACTTAAGAGAAGCTCCGGGTCAGGGTGTGTGATGGCTTGCAAGCAAAAGCACTGAGGTTGTTGGATACGTGATGCTGATTGCTGGAGATAGGTTGATAGGATGGGGATCAACTACTGGCTATTGCACATTCATAGGAGGAATCTAGTTACATGAAGAGCAAGAAGCAAAAGGTGGTATCATGCTCAAGTGCTGAGAAGCTGAGTATAGAGCCATGAGGAGGCTAACGAGTGAGCTCATATGGATCAAGGGTCTGCTCAAGGTTTTGTTATTGAGATCACCACCCCATGACAATGCATGTGACAACCAAGCGGCCATACACCATTGCCTCAAACTCAGTGTTCCATGAAAGGACCAAAACACATAGAGGTGGGATTGTCACAAAGTAAGGCAAGCCGTGGAGCAACAAGTGATTTCTTCCATGCTTACAAGAAGTGAGGATCAACTGGCTGACATCTTCACAAAGGCAGCTAGCAGTAAGGTCTGTGAGTACATACTTCCCAAACTTGGACTCATAGATCTCTCATGTCACTAGACTCTCCTCCATGAGTTCTCTACTCTTTTTCCTTAGTCGGAGTTTTATCCCATGTGGTTTTCTCTTGCTAGGGTTTAATGAGGGAGTACTTCATGGCTTCCAAGCTTGACTTGTTCCACATGGTCAAGCTTGAGGGGGAGTGTTGACATGAAGAATAAAACCACACATACTGATGAAGAGAATGCAAGGAGATGTTCGGCTAAGATATGAAGAAGCTTG
>NW_026617995.1:0-14341 GCF_000801105.2 Raphanus sativus
TGCGCTCCCCCACTTGGGTCCAGCATAAAGGTGTCCTGCAATGCCGCCCATACAATGCTTCATAAGGAGACATACTTATGCTGGTGTGAAAGCTGTTGTTGTATGCAAACTCCACCAGTGGTAAGTGCTTCTCCCATGAGTCACCCCAATCAAGAACACATGCCCTTAGCATATCTTCCAAAGTCTGGATGGTCCTTTCTGATTGACCATCCGTTTGAGGATGATAGGATGTGCTCATGTTCACTCTTGTTCCCAGAGCCTTTTGGAAAGCTCTCCAGAAATAAGAGGTGAACCTTGGGTCTCTATCTGAGACTATACTGGCCGGCACTCCATGCAACCTCACCACTTGATCTATGTAGATCTTTACAATCTCATCCACTCCATCACCCTTCTTGATGGGTATGAAGTGTGCAGATTTGGTCAGGCGATCTACAATCACCCATACTGCATCCTTCTTGGTTCTGGTTGTGGGAAAACCAGTCACAAAGTCCATGGTGATGTGATCCCACTTCCTGTAAGACCCGATCCTGGCCTCTCGGCCCAACTGGATCCGCAGACTTACTTATTGTTTTCTTTGCTTGTTTGATCCATTTTTAAGTCTTTTATTTACTAAGTCATATTCAGATATGAGGTTCATAAACAAAGTGACCAGATAGCACAGCGGAATAAATAATAACTTAATAAAAACATCCTTGTAGTTTACATTATAATACTCCTAATCATGTGATCCAATACATAGTTTCTTAATAGTCTCGTAAACAATAACTAGTTCTTCCCTAGCTTCGTTTACCCACACACGACACAGCTTCTCACTGATAGAGCCTTCACGGTTCCTTGGCTTGACCACCACAAGCCACATTTCCTGAAACCATAACCAATAAGCATTTAATCATAACCGAAGTGATATCGGATTAATCCTACATGTTTTGGTTTGGTTCCTATAAATTTAATAAACCTTAAACAACATTATTATATAAACAAAATGATTTGGAACTGCCTATCATATCCTAAGTCTATCAACCAACCACCCCACGACTTAGAATAGATAGACAGCCCAGACAAAATATCAGAACACGACCAGTCCGTATCGTCCCAAAGACCTGTCCGACTATCCGGACAGAATCTAGGTTCGACCGGTCAATCTCGAAGTCCGGCTCAAAGGCCCAACGGACTCCCTTACCTGATCCAGTACTGGCCTGGATCCATACCATTGAGTAAGGCCCAAGCTCAGCCCGAATTGATCATCAACCGGCCAGACCTTGCGACTCACTACTCCGGTTAGACAACTGTGCATACGTCCTTGACTTAAGGTTTGGGACTGAACCATATGGACCGGACAGAACCTGCATCCATTGGCACCCTTTGGAACTCGCACCCTTTGGTATCTCGTGCCCCTTGGTCATTGACACCTTCTGGTCTATGGTACCTTATAGTACTCGTAACTCTCTGGTATCCCATACCATCTGGTTACTCGTAATCTTTGGACTCTCATGACCCTTGGCACTCATGACTCTTGGCAACTTGTACCCTTTGGTGACTTTCCAAAACGTTCAGACCAACCCCTTAATCATTGGTACGAACCGCACTGTCCCGCATAACCGACTCATGGTCTAGTTAGTGGTTAGGGTGTGACCATTCAAGTCAAGGGATGCAACCCTTGGACCCAACAGACACAACCCTTCGTGCATCATCTGAAAGAAGAGAAAAAGATAGACTAGAAACAGATAAGGAGAAACGGTTGGGACTAATGAACCGACCAGATCCTCGGTTCGACCACAAGGGCTAACCGTAAGGTCTGATGGGACCAAAGCCCATACCATACCTTCTGAACCACGACTGGGTTCTCCAGGTTCTTCTCTCCATTCTGATCTTCCATATTGACCAGAGGTTGTTTCACAAACGATCAGAGTCGCCGGAAAACTAACCACCACTCAAACAGCCTCGGTATTGACCGGAAACTCTCTCTTTCTCTCTCTCTCTTTCTCTACGACTTTCTCTGAGTATTTTACTCTGGAACTGGATGAGAAAAGTGAATGGGACGAGGCCCTATTTATAGGAAATGAGGGGGTAAGTCTTGCCCCACGAACAGGCACGACTTGTACCGAAAAGGCATGACTTGGAAAACAGGTTGCACCCCTTTGTTCCCTTGCACCCCAACGCCTATCAGGCCATTATATTGGGTCAGGCTTAAGCCCAAACCATCCCCCAGGCCCCCTAGACACAGCCCACGGCCTTGCCCAAGAGCCCACCGGTCCATGGACCACATGGCTGGACCACCCAGCCCGCCACCGGCCCGGACCCGGACCACTGTCCCGAAACCCGAACAGTCCGTCTAGCTGAGATGAGCTGACTCCCAGCTGACCCAGCTGAGTGAGCTAGTAGTCCAGCTAGTGGAGCTGACTTAGTAGTGAGGGAGCTGGAGTACACTCTACTGAGCTTCTGTGAGCTGATCGAGCTACTCGTACACTTCGTCCAGCTACCGTCTAACTCGTTCTAGCTGTCTATTTCTTTCTCAGCTTATTTTGTTAAGTCTTTTCATACTTAACCTTTGTATTTGGACTATGGAACGCTTGCCTTTGATCACAAGGATCGGCTGGTTCGTTTCCTCGAACCATAGTCCGTCCCGACAATCTTTCTCAGGATTGGGGGCGTGACAAGTCTCCCCCCCCCCTTAGGGTGGATTCGTCCTCGAATCCTGATTCATTTGTTTCCTCAGAAACAAACTGATCAAACCACTATGGGTACTCAGCTTTCATTCTAGCTTCTGTTTCCCAAGTGATTATATCTTTACCATCACAGTCCCAGACGATCTTGACCATCTGGACTGTCTTTTTCCTGGTTGCCTTTTCCATCCTGTCTACGATCCGAACCGGCCTTGTCTCTAAAGTTAGGTTCGTGCCTAGATCAGCTGGAATGGCAGGAAGGACGACATCTTGGTCCGTTAGGCACTTCCGGAGTTGGGAAACATGGAACACATTATGAAATGCATCCATCTTGGCAGGCAAGTCTAACTTGTATGCCACTTTGCCAACTCTTTCAATAACCTTGAACGGCCCCAAGTACCTCGGATCTAACTTCCTTCTTCCGTAGATCCTGACTCGTCCCTTGAAGGTAATCATCTTGAGATACACCAGGTCACCTACCTCAAACTCGAGATCTTTTCTTCTTCGATCTGCATAGTTCTTTTGGCGGTCCTGCGCCTCTCTCATCTTATCCTTTAGGAACTTGATCTTGTCAGTTGTCTCCTCGACAATCTCCGGACCAATCATGCTGCGTTCCCCAACTTGGGTCCAGCACAAGGGTGTCCTGCATGGACGCCCATACAGAGCTTCGTATGGCGACATGCCAATACTACTATGGAAACTATTGTTGTAAGCAAACTCTACCAAGGGTAGATGTCTTTCCCAGGAATCACCCCAGTCCAAGACACATGCTCTCAACATTTCTTCCAATGTCTGGATCGTCCGTTCAGACTGACCATCCGTCTGTGGGTGATAGGCGGTACTCATGTTTACTCTCGTTCCTAAGGCCTTTTGAAAAGCCTTCCAGAAGTGAGATGCAAACCTTGGATCCCTATCCGACACTATGCTTGCCGGGACACCATGTAGACGAACGATCTCATCAATGTATATACGTACAATTTGATCGACCCCGTCCGCCTTCTTGATGGCCAGAAAGTGTGCTGACTTGGTTAGGCGATCCACCACAACCCAGACTGCATCTTTCTTATTCCTTGTGGTGGGGAACCCAGTCACGAAGTCCATCGCGATGTGATCCCACTTCCATTCAGGAATAGGTAAGCATTGCAACAACCCACTAGGAACCTGATGCTTTGCTTTGATGAGTTGGCAAGTGGAACACTTGGCCACCCATTCAGCAATATCAGTCTTCATCCGGATCCAATGATAATACCTCTTGAGGTTCTGATACATCTTGGTCGCGCCAGGATGTACCGAGAATTTAGACTTATGAGCTTCCCTCATAATTTCCTCCTTAAGGCCCTTATCATTTGGAACACTGATCCGACCATTCACTAGGATGGTACCATCTTTTGCAATCTGGTACTCCGTCCTATCATTCCGAGCCACCTTATTCAGGTTCTCGTCATGACCCTGAACTAAACGAATTCGGGTGAGTAGGTCGGCTTGGTTAACCGCCTCCAGCCCGAGTGGTTCAGACTCATTAGTCAATGCATTCAACTGCAGAGAACGGACCGTCCCTTCCAGGTCGCCCGCCTCCCGTTCGGCCGATACATCCGCCCTCCTCCGGCTCAAGGCGTCTGCGACCAGATTGGCCTTGCCCGGGTGATAGGAGATGTCTAGATCGTAATCAGCCACAAATTCCATCCACCTCCTCTGTCTTAAGTTTAGCTCAGGCTGGGTGAATATATACTTCAGACTCTTGTGGTCCGTAAGTATCTGAACCTTGGCGCCATACAAGTATGACCGCCAAATCTTTAAGGCAAATACTACCGCAGCCATTTCGAGATCATGGGTGGGGTAGTTTCCCTCATGTTTTCTCAACTGCCTTGATGCGTAGGCAATGACCTTTCCATTCTGGGTCAGTACACAACCTAGTCCAGTTATGGATGCGTTGGTATAGACCACATATGGTTGGTCGGCCTCCGGAAGTACTAGGACGGGTGCGCTAGTCAACATGTCTTTAAGTGCGGAGAAACATCTCTCGCACTCCTCAGACCATGTGAACTTAACGTCCTTCCCAGTCAACCGTGTCATAGGCTGAGCCAAGCTTGCGAATCCTTTCACAAACTTTCTATAGTAACCTGCCAGCCCTAGGAAGCTCCTGACTTCCGTGGCACTGCGTGGTCGGGGCCAATCCTTGATTGCCCTGATCTTCTCAGGATCCACCGAGACACCTTGGTCGGACACGATATGGCCGAGGAACCCAATACTCTTCTGCCAAAAACTGCATTTGCTGAGTTTAGCATAAAGTTTGTGTTCCCGTAATCGTCCTAGCACGGCTCTCAGGTGTTTCCTATGAGATTCCTCATCCTTAGAGTAAATCAGGATATCATCAATGAAGATGATCACTGATTCGTCCAAGAAGTCTTGGAACACGCTGTTCATCATTTTCATGAATGCAGCAGGTGCATTGGTCAGACCAAATGGCATCACCACGAACTCGTAGTGACCGTACCTGGTCCTAAATGCTGTCTTTCTAATATCATTTGGCTCTATAGGGATCTGATGATACCCTGAGGCCAAATCGATCTTAGAAAACCATTTAGCTCCTTTGAGTTGATCCAACAATTCGTCTATCCTGGGCAACGGGTACTTGTTCTTCACAGTAACCCTGTTCAACCCCCGATAGTCGATACACAGACGCATGCTACCATCCTTCTTTTTCACAAAGAGGACTGGTGCACCCCAAGGGGAGCTACTTGGACGTATGAACCCCTTGTCAAGCAATTCTTCTAATTGCTTCTTCAGCTCAGCCATCTCGGCCGGAGCCATTCGGTACGGACTCTTGGACAGCGGAACTGTCCCTGGCTCTAGTTCAATCATAAACGGTTCAGGCCTAACAGTATCAGGGGGAACTCCCTGTAGCGCCTGAAACACATCTCGGAACTCAGACACCAACGAATCCTCTGCAGGGTCTTTCAGACAAACAGAACAGTCGGGCTCCGTAGTGGTGATTGTGGCAAAAAAGGACTCGCAACCCTGTTTCAGCATCCGTACTGCTCGGACTGCTGATACCACTACTTTTCCTAGAGCCGGACTCAGACCTTGGTACTGAATCGGGTGAAGTCCATTCTCCAATTGCACACGACCCCTATGGCAATCGAGAGTGGCCCGATACCTTCCCAACCAATCCATACCTAAGATCACCTCGTCATTCTTTAGGTGGACACAAATCAGATTCACAGGGAAATCTCTTCCCTGAATTGACACTGGGATATTTGACATATTGCCCAGTGAATGCATTACTTGCCCTCCGGCTGCATTCACTATCACCGAAGTATCCCCAGCGTCCAGACAGAACAGACCCTTTCCGACCAGTTCCGGACTCACAAAACTATGTGTAGCCCCTGTGTCGAAAATTACGTGTGTTTCCACACCACCAATCATGAGGGTCCCTATCAGAGACCCACATCAGAATCCCCTAGAACCTTCTAGGTTCCAGACCAAAACAATTCTACTTTTAAAGTAAAAAGATCAAATTCAGAAATTACCAGTGATCGAGTCCAGCGACCCGGAAGCACTGTCATCACGGGACAGCTCGTAAACCCGAGGGTTTGAAGCTGGCCTGCTCTGGCTTGATTTGCCATTGTCTCCACGACCCTTCCCTTGACCTCCACGTAGCTGGGGACAGTCCGACTTGTAATGTCCACTCTTGCCACACTGGAAACAAGTAGGAGAGCCGCTTTCTCCAGACTGGCCTGGGTTCTGGTTTGGTCGAGTGCAGTTCTGGATCTTATGGTCCATACTGCCACATCGCACACAAGCCCCCATGGCCTTCCAGCATTCACCTGGATGGTGTTTGCCGCACTTAGGACACTCAGGTCGACCACCAGAGGTCTTGCCTCCGTCTACCTGGTCCCATTTCCTCTTTCGGTCGTTGGTCTTGCCAAACTGCGACTTAGCCTTAACCTTGGCTTCCTCAGCTAGGTTAGACTCCAAAAGAGCCATTCGTTCGACCAGCTAATTCACGGTGCTGAAGGTGCGGATCGAGCAGTGGGTCTTCAGTTCAGGCCTTAAGCCTCGGATGAACCGACGGACCTGGACTGCCTCGTCCTCAAGCTCCCTTCCAACAAACCGTCTGAGCCGGTTGAACTCCTCTTCGTACTCCCGTACGGTTCTGCGGCCTTGGACCAAATCTAGGAATTTAGCTTCCAGACGGTCCCAAGCCTCTGCAGGAAAGTATTTGCGGTTGAATTCCACTTCAAAATCCGCAAAACTTCGGAGACTTCCATTGGTGCGCTTATCTAAAGCCAACCACCAATTATGTGCGTCCCCTTCCAGGAAGTGGATCGCAATGTCTCTCTGATAATCCTCTGGGCAACGAGTAGAATTGAAGTTTCGGACAAGCCTACTCCTCCACTCGTCTGCCTCTATGGGATCGGTGCTACTTGAGAAGTGTTGCGTACCCAGACGGGTGATGTGCTGCAACAAGCTCAGATAGTCCACCTTCTTCTCAGTCCTTACGGGTGGGTCGATCTCAATCACCTCAGCCGTTTCCCGGACTGTACCATTTGCTATGGGCGTTGCGGTAGGTGGCGCTTGACCCACTGATGAGTTCACCAAAGGGGTGACCATCTGAGTCATAGCAACCATCTGATTGCCCATAAGCTTCATGGCTTCTAGCACGTCCTTCATAGACGGCCCTGCGGCCTGGTTTCCTTCACCATCGACCGCGCCTGTACGTGGGTCGACCCGACGCTCGGCATTTGAGGATTCTACTTCCTCTTCATGCTCCTGGTCGTCCTCCCTTATCGTACCATCAACTCGCCCTGGAGTAAGGGTTGCCGGATCTCCTGTTGTTCCTGCACCGGTGTTAGCTACAACCGGATCGGTTGGTAACCCGGCCGGATTGACATCGTCCACCCGTTGGCTGGACTGTCCGGTCGCTCCCTTACTCTTTCGAGTTCTTCCTGATTTGCTTTTACCACCCTAAGGATTCCAGACAAGTTAGTACAAGGACAACATAATAAAAGAAAAGAACAAACAGAATCCCTAGGCTAAGCAATCAATAACCTCACCGTGAGACCTTAATCAGCGGGCTGCGAGTGTGTGTGTAGACTACCATAACCCAACTATCCTAGAATCAAGCATGCTCTGATACCAACTTGTAAGACCCGATCCTGGCCTCTCGGCCCAACTGGATCCGCAGACTTACTTATTGTTTTCTTTGCTTGTTTGATCTATTTTTAAGTCTTTTATTTACTAAGTCATATTCAGATATGAGGTTCATAAACAAAGTGACCAGATAGCACAGCGGAATAAATAATAACTTAATAAAAACATCCTTGTAGTTTACATTATAATACTCCTAATCATGTGATCCAATACATAGTTTCTTAATAGTCTCGTAAACAATAACTAGTTCTTCCCTAGCTTCGTTTAACCACACACGACACAGCTTCTCACTGATAGAGCCTTCACGGTTCCTTGGCTTGACCACCACAAACCGCATTTCCTGAAACCATAACCAATAAGCATTTAATCATAACCGAAGTGATATCGGATTAATCCTACATGTTTTGGTTTGGTTCCTAGAAATTTAATAAACCTTAAACAACATTATTATATAAACAAAATGATTTGGAACTGCCTATCATATCCTAAGTCTATCAACCAACCACCCCACGACTTAGAATAGATAGACAGCCCAGACAAAATATCAGAACACGACCAGTCCGTATCGTCCCAAAGACCAGTCCGACTATCCGGACAGAATCTAGGTTCGACCGGTCAATCTCGAAGTCCGGCTCAAAGACCCAATGGACTCCCTTACCTGATCCAGTACTGGCCTGGATCCATACCATTGAGTAAGGCCCAAGCTCAGCCCGAATTGATCATCAACCGGCCAGACCTTGCGACTCACTACTCCGGTTAGACAACTGTGCATACGTCCTTGACTTAAGGTTTGGGACTGAACCATATGGACCGGACAGAACCTGCATCCATTGGCACCCTTTGGAACTCGCACCCTTTGGTATCTCGTGCCCCTTGGTCATTGACACCTCCTGGTCTATGGTACCTTATAGTACTCGTAACTCTCTGGTATCCCATACCATCTGGTTACTCGTACTCTTTGGACTCTCATGACCCTTGGCACTCATGACTCTTGGCAACTTGTACCCTTTGGTTACTTTCCAAAACGTTCAGACCAACCCCTTAATCATTGGTACGAACCGCACTGTCCCGCATAACCGACTCATGGTCTAGTTAGTGGTTAGGGTGTGACCATTCAAGTCAAGGGATGCAACCCTTGGACCCAACAGACACAACCCTTCGTGCATCATCTGAAAGAAGAGAAAAAGATAGACTAGAAACAGATAAGGAGAAACGGTTGGGACTAATGAACCGACCAGATCCTCGGTTCGACCACAAGGGCTAACCGTAAGGTCTGATGGGACCAAAGCCCATACCATACCTTCTGAACCACGACTGGGTTCTCCAGGTTCTTCTCTCCATTCTGATCTTCCATATTGACCAGAGGTTGTTTCACAAACGATCAGAGTCGCCGGAAAACTAACCACCACTCAAACAGCCTCGGTATTGACCGGAAACTCTCTCTTTCTCTCTCTCTCTTTCTCTACGACTTTCTCTGAGTATTTTACTCTGGAACTGGATGAGAAAAGTGAATGGGACGAGGCCCTATTTATAGGAAATGAGGGGGTAAGTCTTGCCCCACGAACAGGCACGACTTGTACCGAAAAGGCATGACTTGGAAAACAGGTTGCACCCCTTTGTTCCCTTGCACCCCAACGCCTATCAGGCCATTATATTGGGTCAGGCTTAAGCCCAAACCATCCCCCAGGCCCCCTAGACACAGCCCACGTCCTTGCCCAAGATCCCACCGGTCCATGGACCACATGGCTGGACCACCCAGCCCGCCACCGGCCCGGACCCGGACCACTGTCCCGAAACCCGAACAGTCCGTCTAGCTGAGATGAGCTGACTCCCAGCTGACCCAGCTGAGTGAGCTAGTAGTCCAGCTAGAGGAGCTGACTTAGTAGTAAGGGAGCTGGAGTACACTCTACTGAGCTTCTGTGAGCTGATCGAGCTACTCGTACACTTCGTCCAGCTACCGTCTAACTCGTTCTAGCTGTCTATTTCTTTCTCAGCTTATTTTGTTAAGTCTTTTCATACTTAACCTTTGTATTTGGACTATGGAACGCTTGCCTTTGATCACAAGGATCGGCTGGTTCGTTTCCTCGAACCATAGTCCGTCCCGACAATCTTTCTCAGGATTGGGGGCGTGACACTTCCACTCTGGTATGGGAAGGTTTTGTAGTAAACCACTTGGAACCTGATGTTCAGCTTTGACCAATTGACAAGTAGGGCACTTGGCCACCCACTCAGCAATGGCAGCCTTCATTCTGATCCAATGGTAGTACCTTTTGATGTCTTTGTACATCTTGTTTAGTCCCGGGTGCACTGAGAACTTGGACTTATGAGCTTGACTCATAATCTCTTCTTTTAGTCCTCGGTCACCAGGAACACTAACCCGCCCATGCACCAAAATGGTACCATTACTTTTGACTTGATATTCAGTCTTGTCATTCTTTGCAACATTTTGCAAATTCTCATCCAAGCCTTGTGCTTGTTGAATTCTGGTAAGTAGATCAGCCTGGTTCACAGCCTCCAAACCCAAAGGCTCATCCTCACTAGCCAAAGTGTTCAGATTCAGTAACCGGACCATCCCTTCCAGGATCTCTGCTTCCTTCTCAGCTGATACCTCAGCCCTACGCCTGCTCAAGGCATCTGCCACTAGATTGGCCTTGCCTGGGTGATAGGCAATGTTCAAATCATAGTCGGCCACAAACTCCATCCACCGCCTTTGTCTCAAATTCAACTCAGGTTGAGTGAAGATGTACTTCAGGCTTTTGTGGTCTGTGAGAATTTGTACTTTGGCGCCATACAAGTATGATCTCCATATCTTCAAGGCAAACACCACTGCGGCCATCTCCAGGTCGTGGGTTGGATAGTTGCCTTTATGCTTCCTGAGTTGCCTTGAGGCATATGCTATGACCTTCCTATTCTGTGTGAGCAGCCTAATCCAGTGATGGATGCATCTGTGTACACCACATGTAGTTGATATGCCTCAGGTAATACCAAGACTGGTGCACTGGTCAGCATGTTCTTCAAGGCTATAAAGCACTTTTCACAAGCTTCAGACCAAATGAACTTGACATCTTTTCCAGTAAGTTGTGTCATAGGTTGTGCCACACTTGCAAACCCCTTGACATACTTTCTGTAGTATCCGGCCAAACCCAAGAAGCTTCTCACTTCAGTTGCATTCTTTGGTCTTGGCCATTCTTGGATGCACTTGATCTTCTCTGGATCAACAGACACTCCTTCCTCAGACACTACATGTCCTAGGAAGCCAATGCTTTTCTGCCAGAAGATACACTTGCTTAACTTGGCAAATAGTTGCTGCTCTCTCAGCCTTTCCAACACCAATTTGAGATGCCTTTCATGGTCTTCCCGAGACTTAGAGTATACCAGTATATCATCAATGAAGATGATCACAAATTCATCTAAGAAATCCCGGAAAACTCCATTCATCATCTTCATAAAGGCTGCTGGTGCATTGGTCAATCCGAATGGCATGACCACAAACTCATAGTGACCATACCTTGTCCGGAAAGCTCTCTTCTTTACATCTTCTGATGCAATGGGGATTTGATGATAACCTGATGCTAAATCAATCTTTGAGAACCACTTGGCTCCTTTCAGTTGATCTAGCAACTCATCAATCATGGGCAAAGGGTACTTGTTCTTTATAGTAACCATGTTCAGCCCTCTATAATCAATGCATAACCTGAAGCTACCATCCTTCTTTTTAACAAAGAGGACTGGTACGCCCCATGGTGATACACTTGGGCGTATGAACCCTTTATCCAACAACTCTTCAAGTTGTTTCTTTAGCTCAGCCATCTCAGCTGGAGCCATGCGGTATGGGCTCTTTTACATTG
Source organism: Raphanus sativus (assembly GCF_000801105.2). Classification (NCBI taxonomy): domain Eukaryota; kingdom Viridiplantae; phylum Streptophyta; class Magnoliopsida; order Brassicales; family Brassicaceae; genus Raphanus; species Raphanus sativus. The sequence continues at coordinate 11,666 of NW_026617995.1, forward strand.
GGGCTGTCCCTGGTTCCAGTTCTATTATGAATAGGTCTGACCTATCAGGGGGAATGCCCTGTAGTGACCTAAACACATCATCAAACTCACTGACCAGCGGTATCCCGTCCGGGCCACCATCCCCTACGACCTCCTTAGTGGTGATTGTGGCTATATAAGCCTCACAACCTTGCTCCAGCATCCTTGCCGCTCGGACTGCTGATAACACTAAGCATCCAGAGGCCGGATTAATACCTTGGTACTTGATCGGGGGTCCACACCCACTCTCAAACTGCACCCTTCCTCGATGACAGTCTAAGGTGGCCTGATTCTTGCCAAGCCAGTCCATACCTAGGATCACCTCGTGATTCTTAAGGCGGACCACAATCAGATCCACCGGCATTGCCTTATTATGGATCATTACTGGAATGTCTTTGACTAGACCTAGTGGGTGCATCATTTGCCCACCGGCTGCACTCACCAAGCCAAGATCATCCCTAGTTCCCATTTGGAACATACCTTTACCAATCATATCTGGACTCACAAAACTATGTGTAGCTCCAGTATCAAATAATACATGTGTTTCCACACCACCAATACACAAGGTCCCTACATAAGACCTCATCTAAGTATCTAGTCCATCCTAGATTCCTTACCATGCCATTCTAATAAATTTAAAAATTTAAAAAGAATGGGTTTAGAGTTTTACCAGTGATCGCCTTGAAGGGTCCGGACTCGTCCACATCCCTTGAAAGCTCATAGACTCTAGGTGCTGAAGTTTGGCCTTGCTTGTGGTCTGGCCGGTTGTTCTCAACACGACCCTTGCCTTGTCCAGTTTGCAACTGGGGACAGTCCACACGGAAATGTCCTTTCTTGCCACACTGATGACAAGTCCTGGCCTCACTGGTCGAGCCTTGCCCACGGTTCCTGTCCGGACCCGGACAATCTCGAGCTGAGTGATCCATCTTGCCACAACGGGTACAAGCTCCCATTGCCTTCCAGCACTCTCCTCCATGATGTTTGCCACACTTAGGACACTCTGGCCTACCACTTGAGGTCTTACCCCCTTCAGCCGCATCCCTCTTTCTCTTCTTGTCACCACTCTGACCAGAGGACACCACCACACTCTTAAGCTTGTGCTTGTTCTCCTCAGCCAGATTGGTCTCCAGCATTGCCATCCTTTCCACCAGCTCAGAGACTGTGTTGAAGTTGCGGACTGAGCAATAAGTCTTAAGTTCAGGCCTTAAGTCCCTTATGAACCTGCGGACCTGAACCTTCTCATCCTCAAGTTCCTTACCCACATACCTCCTGAGCCGGTTGAACTCTTCCTCATACTCCCTTACTGACCGCTTACCCTGAACCAAGTCCAGGAACTTGGCCTCCAAACGGTCCCATGCCTCAGCTGGAAAGTACTTGTGGTTGAACTCAACCTCAAAGTCAGAGAACTTCACAATGGAACCATTGGTGCGCTTGTCGAGGGACAGCCACCAGTTGTGTGCATCTCCCTCCAGGAAGTGCACTGCTATGTCTCTTGGGTACTCCTCAGGGCACCTTGTGGATTTGAAATTTCTGACCAGACGGTCCCTCCACTCATCTGCCTCCATGGGATCAGCACTTCCAGCAAAGTGTTTGGTTCCCAAACGAGAGATGTGCTCAAGCACCTTCAGGTAATCAACCTTCTTAGTTGTCCCAACTGGTGGATCTAACTCAATCACCTCAGTAAGAGGCGCCACATAAACACCAGCCACACCAGCTCCAGGAGCTATCACTTGTGCTTGAGTAGTTTGACCCATAGATGAATTCACAACTGGTGTAAATACTTGGGTCATTGCCAGCATCTGACTTCCCATCAACTTGATTGCATCAAGTATCTGTTTCATGGTTGGTTCAGCCATTGGTTCATCCGGTCCAATCCTCCCATCTCTCTGGATGTTTGGATCAACCCGGTTACCAGTCTCTGAAGACTCAGCTTCACCTTCCAGATCATTCCTTTGTTGTCCACTAGCTGCTCCTAGCTGGCTTCCAGCTGCATTCACTGGTTGCCCAGTCTCGTCCATCTGCATGTTCTCTCCACCCAGCTGAACCTCAGTCTGATTAACTTGAGTTTCAGTCAGAATGGCCTCACTGGTATGTCCAGTAGGTGGAACTGACAGCAACACTTGCGGATTGGGCACTGAGGCAACTCCTGCTCCGGACGCCCCTGTCCCATCCGTGTTCTTCCGAGACTTCTTCCTTGTTCCCTTGGGACAACAAAGACAAACACAAAGGTAAAGGTTAGATTAACATTTTTATTCAAAACACACCAGAGGGTCGTTCTCAACTCCCCTCTTGATTGCCATCAAAACTGCCTCTTTGCTACCTTCATCCCACTCTTGGGGTTGGATGTTGCCATCCGACTTTCTCTCTGTTTTCTCTGGTTTTGATTTGTGTTTCAGGAAGAAGAATGAAGTCCTGGCGTGCCTGCAAAGGCACGGACTTGCCTTCCTTATATAGAAGAAGGGGTGGTTACTTCTTAACCATTGCATCCCTTCATTAACATTTCTGGCCATTGATTTAATCAATGGTCCAGATCACACCTGTTCGCCTAGGGCAGTTACCAGACGTCCTTGACAGCAATAACTACCTCTAGACACGTCACACACAAGCCTAGGCTGGTAGCCCAAGCCCCTGGTTCAACCACAAGTGCCCACCGGCTCA
>NW_026617996.1:0-10000 GCF_000801105.2 Raphanus sativus
GCCACTTTGGAGGTACCAGCGACAGAGGTCCAGTCCCAGGCGAATATCTCAACAACCAGAAGGTCTTTTGTCATGAATCTAATTTTTACTAGAAAGCCAACTAATGAAGAATTCACTGAGGCTTGGAATTACAAGAAAAGCTTCACGGAGGAAGAAGTTATGAATTTTACAAACCGGAGGTTCCCCAGCACATCCATCTGCGAGTACCCGACTTTTGAAGGAGATTCAAGCCCAATAAGGAGCGGCCTGAACCAAAGCCGATCATAGGATTCAAGAGGAGTCTCTCACCTTTCATAAAGCCCAGTACCAGGAGAAATGGCCACGGAAATCAGGAGTTATGCCCAATTTTCCAGAACCGGTCAAACCAGTTCTACACTTGCCTCAATTGAAAGCTAACCGGTTCAATCAGCTTCAAACCAGACATTGGCGTCCAGGAGATCATTCCAACCAATCAGAGGTATTGAAGAAGTTCTTAGCTACACCAGAGCCCAGGAGATCAGTTGGTTCAATGAAGAGTCACTTAAATCAAACCGGAGCTATTTATGGAAAGATTGGACAATCTATCGGTTTGATCATTTCCAACCAATTCCAATCCGACCAGAAGACATCAGGACTGAAACAGGACGTCCAGGAGACATTATAGGAGTTCAAGAAGAGTTCCAAGAGTTCATACCTTGCACCAGCCCCCATTGGATCAGGAGGATCCACACTTACACCAAAACTGCCTTATTTGGAGATTCTTGCAATAAAGCTCCAACAGCTCTTTCTCTTCAGATCAGGCACGACTTCAGCTCATTCCAGACAGTAAAGAAGGTCCCAAGAATGCTCACTTATCCCCTTAAACCATCCAGGTTCAAGAAGATATCAAGATACAAGATCATCTCTTTGAAGAAAGCACAAATCAAGCTAAAGACTAGTTTCATGGAGCCATTAAAGCCTTTGCTTCCAAGAGTTTTATTTCGATTTTATTTGTTTCCTTTAGTCATTTTTAGAATGTTAGAATGTCCCAAGGTCGAGCCTATATAAGCTCATTTAGTTTGTCTTTGTTAATCACCCTTGAATTTTATGAATGAAAATGAAGTTTTCTAGTTTTCTTAAAACTATTGTTTGAAGTCTTTTGAGTTTGTGAGAAGCAGCTCTTGAGCAACCAGGCTTATCAAAGTCTCCTTTCACAGAGATTTGTGGTGTCTATTCAATCCATTTCGTCCATCATCCATCAGATTGAGAGATTCAATCAAACCTTCATCCACAACTCCACTTCAATCCATCAACTAATTAGGCTGAGAGTGTCACACGACCAGCAGCTTAATTCCATCCTATCTATCCTTTTTCCCTTGCTTATTTATCTTATTTAGTTCATCATATAATCCTCAGTCAATTCATATTTCATTTGTTTCTGTTTTGCTTCATAAAAACTCATAAAACTCATAAAAATCTATCTTCTTTGTTTTTCAGGTTGAACCTCAGTTCATCAATTCATATGGTCTGATTTCCAGGTTGTATCATTTGGTATCAGAGCTCAAGCTCCTGACTAAGGTGATATCTATCCTTGCATTTCATATTTGCTTGCATTTGTTTTTCATTTATAAATCAAAAGCCATAAAAAACAGTTTCTGCATTTTTGTGTTCTTGTTGCAATCAAAAAAAAATTATAAAAAGAGGAAGACAAGTTTATTTTCGTGTAGATCATCTAGGATTCAATTTTTTTTCATTAGCTTGTTTGCATTCATTGCCCAGCTCCATTTGCCATATTTATATTTTGTGCATTCATTTCAAAAAAAAAAGAAAAAAATCTGCATTTTGCATTTATTTTGATTCTTGCATTGCAAAGTTTAAAAAAAAAAAAGAGCATATCATTTTTAATTTCGTGCATATCATATTTGATTCATCATTTTGATATTTGCATTTACAAAAAAAAAAGTGTTGCATCTATTTGTTTCCATTTTTAAAAATTCAAAAAAAATCTGCATTCCATATTTGTTTCTTATTTGAATCTTGCATTTAAAAAAAAATTATTGTTAGTTTGCATTTCATTTTCTTTATCCTAGTTATTATTTCATATCATATTTTTCTCTCCATTTCGTGTCTGCATCAGAAAAGAAAAATAAAAAGTTTTTATTGCATAGTTTATTTCATATCGGTTCATATTTGCATAATTCTCGGTTTAGTGTAAATTGCATTTTGCATTTGATTTATTTTGGTTAGACCAAAGCTTTCCATACCTTCACTTGATCTTTGAGAGTGTTTCAGGAGCAATGGAAGAGGAGAGACACGGCCAAAACCAAAGGGCCAAGCTGAGCCAACATTTGACAGCTTTGCAAGAGGTTGAACAGATTGCTCAGTTGAGGAAAAGAAGAAAGGCACAAGGCCAACGTCCACAGCCAGGAGAAAGAAGATTTGGAGATGCACCAGAGGCTGTCTATGTCGAGCCCAAGCCACCAGATCCTTCAAGGATCAATCAAACTCTAATTTCTAAAACCCACAACCATCATGTTGTTAATTCTCGGTTTGAATATAACTCTTTTGCTGATAAAATTGAACTCTTTAAATTTTCAGGAAAAAGAGGTTATCTTAGATGGGAGAGAAACCTTGATGAATGGTTTCATTACAACAACATCATGAAGGAAGAGAGGCTAGCTTATGCCACTGATCTACTTAGAGAAGAAGCCTTCAAATGGTGGGTACAAGAAGAAGATGATAGGAGGTTTTACAAGGAGCCAACTATCAAAACGTGGAGGGCACTTAAGAAAGCCATGAGGTATGAGTTTGCACCAGGTTTTACAACATCTCAAATCAAGGAGCAGTACCCAAGGAGGTATCCAACTCATGGTTCCCAAGAAGCAAGAGAAGCTGTCCAAAAAGAGGGTCAAAGAAGCTTGTCTCAACAAGCCAACTTGCAACCAAACCAGGGGCACGCCATTGTCCAATGCTTAGACCAGAAAAGTGACATCCCAAAGGCCATGGAGAGTAGAAGTGTCGGCCAAAACACTTTGATCAGAACCAAAGCAAAACCATTGCTAGATACTATGCAAGTAAAGGCTAAGGTAAGTCCTATACTTGATAATTTGGTTTATGAATCTTCTTCCACTGGTATAAGTCACTTGTCTTTGTCAAAGAATGTTAAGACAGGTCCTGAGGTCTAGCAAAATCCGAACTCCACATCCTTGTTTGAATCCAAAGTACACAAAGAATTATTTCCAAGGAACAAGGAGATTTTAGACCTCAAAGAGGAAGAGACATCAAGCCAAGGTAAGTCTTCTGATTTTAAAATTCTGAAAGATCATATGTGTTATAAATGTCATAAAAGAGGACACTTTGCTGTAGTTTGTCCAAATAAGAAAGCATTGAAAGAAACATCACTAGAAAAGAAAACAGATTTATTAAAAAGTGATAGTTTTATTCAATCTGATTTATTGGTTCCAAATTCTTGTATAATGCACTTGTCTTTGTCAAAGGGTATTGTATCAGGAATTAAGGAGCAAGAACTTAAAAGAGAAGACCCAGTCTACCAGCATGGTATTGCTAAAGAGGAGGAAGCCATAAGTGAGGCTGGAAGAAATGATTTGTTGCTTAAAGAAGCAAAACCAGTAATCAAAGTATCAAACCAAGGTAAGTGTCTAACAACACCTTTAGATACTGGTTTAAATTTTTATATTCTTGGTACAGGGATACCAGATGAGAGCTCTATGCTTACTGAAGTGCCAAGGGCCGAGCCAGACCATGAGCTCAATCAAAATCCAAACCACAAGTGGAAACCAAAATCTGAACAAAGAATTGTTCAAGTGCCAAAACCTGAGATAAATTTCACTATGGATCAGAATGCTATTATTATTTCCATGACAAGATTAATGCACTTGTCTTGTCCAAGGGAAAGTGAAATAGGTACAGGAGACCAAGGTGAGAGAAAGCCAAACAAAGAAATAAAATTTCTTGCTGCCACAGCTGAAAGTAAGGTTCTTTGTTCTTTGTTTTCATCAGTTTATAAATTCCTTTACTTTGGTATAATACACTTGTCTTTGCCAAGATGTTTTGACCCAGGTATAAGCAAGGAAAAAGGCACTCCAATTCGTGGTAAAATCTTGCAAGAAGAAACCTTAACCATGATGTCAATAGATGCTGTCCAGAAACTAGTTCAAAGAGATGTTGAACAAATGCCATTCAAAGTCAGCATGGGTAAGGAAAGTCTTCTCAATTTTAAAATGTCTTTATCACTTGATTTTCCAGATGTGATGCACTTTCTTTTGCCAAGAAATTTTGATCCAGGAATAAGAGAAGTAGAAGTTCACATCAGCCAAACACAAAAGGTGCAAAGAAGGCAGCAAGCCAACACATGTTGCCCAAAGAAGAAAATCATTTTCCAACTTGTGGAAGCTATCAAAGTAAGTCTGGAAATCTCACATTTTGTTTATAATTTTTCAACCACAGATATAATGCACTTGCTTTTTGTCCAGAAAGTTGAGAAATTTTCAGGCTGCAAAGAAGAAAGCTTCAAAGATATCCCACCAGATTATCTTGTGTTGCTAGGAAGATCAACTCCAAGAAGGACCAGAAACATGGCCCCTAATAATCTGAAGGACCATCCACTCCAGAAGAGATGCAATGACCAGAAATATAGCAGAGGCGTGATCCTTTCCTATCTGTCCAAAGAAGAGCCACCAGATGCATCATGCCACACCAAACCAAAATTGTATCATCAAGGTAAGGTTCTAAACTCCCAAATGAGAATGAAACCTGACTTGCTCTATTGTGGTTTATCAGGTTATCTAGTTTTGAGGTCAAAACCTTCACAAGGGGGAGGGAATGATACGGCCATCAAACCAGTGGTCGAACCAGAGGTCAACCAAACAGTCCAAACCGGCCACTTTGGAGGTACCAGCGGCAGAGGTCCAGTCCCAGGCGAATATCTCAACAACCAGAAGGTCTTTTGTCATGAATCTAATTTTACTAGAAAGCCAACTAATGAAGAATTCACTGAGGCTTGGAATTACAAGAAAAGCTTCACGGAGGAAGAAGTTATGAATTTTACAAACCGGAGGTTCCCCAGCACATCCATCTGCGAGTACCCGACTTTTGAAGGAGATTCAAGCCCAATAAAGGAGAGGCCTGAACCAAAGCCGATCATAGGATTCAAGAGGAGTCTCTCACCTTTCCATAAAGCCCAGTACCAGGAGAAATGGCCACGGAAATCAGGAGTTATGCCCAATTTTCCAGAACCGGTCAAACCAGTTCTACACTTGCCTCAATTGAAAGCTAACCGGTTCAATCAGCTTCAAACCAGACATTGGCGTCCAGGAGATCATTCCAACCAATCAAGAGGTATTGAAGAAGTTCTTAGCTACACCAGAGCCCAGGAGATCAGTTGGTTCAATGAAGAGTCACTTAAATCAAACCGGAGCTATTTATGGAAAGATTGGACAATCTATCGGTTTGATCATTTCCAACCAATTCCAATCCGACCAGAAGACATCAGGACTGAAACAGGACGTCCAGGAGACATTATAGGAGTTCAAGAAGAGTTCCAAGAGTTCATACCTTGCACCAGCCCCCATTGGATCAGGAGGATCCACACTTACACCAAAACTGCCTTATTTGGAGATTCTTGCAATAAAGCTCCAACAGCTCTTTCTCTTCAGATCAGGCACGACTTCAGCTCATTCCAGACAGTAAAGAAGGTCCCAAGAATGCTCACTTATCCCCTTAAACCATCCAGGTTCAAGAAGATATCAAGATACAAGATCATCTCTTTGAAGAAAGCACAAATCAAGCTAAAGACTAGTTTCATGGAGCCATTAAAGCCTTTGCTTCCAAGAGTTTTATTTCGATTTTATTTGTTTCCTTTAGTCATTTTTAGAATGTTAGAATGTCCCAAGGTCGAGCCTATATAAGCTCATTTAGTTTGTCTTTGTTAATCACCCTTGAATTTTATGAATGAAAATGAAGTTTTCTAGTTTTCTTAAAACTATTGTTTGAAGTCTTTTGAGTTTGTGAGAAGCAGCTCTTGAGCAACCAGGCTTATCAAAGTCTCCTTTCACAGAGCTTTGTGGTGTCTATTCAATCCATTTCGTCCATCATCCATCAGATTGAGAGATTCAATCAAACCTTCATCCACAACTCCACTTCAATCCATCAACTAATTAGGCTGAGAGTGTCACACGACCAGCAGCTTAATTCCATCCTATCTATCCTTTTTCCCTTGCTTATTTATCTTATTTAGTTCATCATATAATCCTCAGTCAATTCATATTTCATTTGTTTCTGTTTTGCTTCATAAAAACTCATAAAACTCATAAAAATCTATCTTCTTTGTTTTTTAGGTTGAACCTCAGTTCATCAATTCATATGGTCTGATTTCCAGGCTGTATCATGGAACCAGCTAAGCATGGAGTTCAGGACGTCCAGATCAGTTCAGCCGAGGTTCATCCATCCGGCCGTACCAGACAGACAGACCGAGCCGTGTACCGGATCGACCCACGTGCACCCGGGAAGGACCTTAGGCCGTATCCACGACCAGACGATGGAATTGATCGACCCACATCACTTCTTTCCCGACCCATTCATCATTCTAGGACTGACAGTCAAGCCAGAATCCATGATCATCGTGATCATCACCCGGATCATCGTGATCACCACCCGGATCATCGTGATCATCACCCGGATCATCGTGATCACCACCCGGATCAGGCTGATCTCGACCTTTCCGACCACTTTGATGATTTTATGATGATCGATGCATCCAACTTCTCCAAAGGGATGTTACTTAGGCTCTCTGATGATTTGGGTCGAGCTATCTCTTCATCCGTTCATGGATCATCGATGATCAACCATGCGGGCAGCCTTGCGTCCGTCCTGCTCCTTACCGCGGACGACCTGATCATCACAGGATGAACCTGGACGAATCACGAACCTGGACAGTCAATGAACCTTGCCAAGTCTTCATCAATTTTCGCACATTGACTGGTCTTGGTCAAATTCACATTTTCTATGTCTTGTTTTCAACATTTCTATTTTCAATGTTGTATTTTCCAAGAATTCTATTTATGTTTCTTTGACTCACAAACACTATATATATGTGAGTCCTTCATGAAATAAAATCACAATCGATTTTCTTATTTCTCTTTTGAGTTTTCTCTCTTTGTTCTTTGTCAAGAACATTTCTAGTCTCTTGGTGAGGTTATCTCCAAGTTTCGATCCTTCCTTTGTTGGACCGGTGCGTCACATCCGGCAACATTTGAAGTCTGGTAGTATCATCGGGCCTTCCGCAACCCGTTGTGTCACCATTCATCCCACCAGTTCTCAATCCTCTCGGATCTGAGTTCATATCATCCGTACCGGTAGAGTGATCCGTATTTCGGTTCTATCAAGTGGTATCAGAGCCACTCTTCCGGTAACTCTATTTCTATCCATTTCTCTCATCTTTCCATTTTCTTTAAACACTTCTTCATCTATCTATCTTGAACCCGGGCCCCTCATTACCATCCACCATATAAAAAAAAAAAATTGAAAAAAGAAAAAAAAAAAGAAAAAAAAAAATCCGATTAAAAAAAAAAAAGGTTTCGAAGATTCAAAGATTCAAAGTTTGTTTTTTTGTGGATTGGTGGTGGAAGAGAAAGCCTGCTGGCCGAAGAGAAATCTGGCCTTTGAGGTGGTTAAGGCGGGTTCCCCTTTGAAATCTCTTATCTTTCTATCTTAAACCTTTGATCTTGCTTGGATTTGCCCATTGGGATTCTTTGATCTGTTCTCTTAGAACTTTGAGTATAAACCTTGTGTGATCACCATAAAATCTGAGAGAAAACACTTGAGTGGGTGAGATTAAACACTTGAGAGAGTGAGGAATTTTATCTACTAACTTTTGTGTTGAGATTTTCAGGTTACAATGTTTGGTCTTCACCGGAGAAGTAGCAAGGAGAAGCCCCCACGAAATTCTGTCTCTCAAACTCCATTTAAATCTCCTTTGAATAATTTTGATGAGTTTGTTAGTGTGCAGGAAAAGCCAAACCAAAGATGTAGAGAGCATTCTAGATCATCTAGAGATGTGGCTGATCCAAGGAGGCGATTGCTCCAGTTTGATGTCCAAGAGTTTTGTGATAACTTTGAGAAGGGAATGATGAAAGCCCTCAAGGACATCAACCAGGTCCATAAGGAGAGCATATCCACACGTGCACATGTAGCTGAGCCATCCTTGTTCATCAATGAGAAAACTCAAGGTAAATCTGAATGCAGCTTTGAAGATCTAAAAGATTTTTCAGATTTATCACCAATTTTTGATGAATATGATGTTGAGCCATCTGAAAGTCTGATGAATTGTGAGGATACTTGTGATTTTCCTACTCATGAATCTGAGTTGATGCTTGATAGTAAACTAACCTGTTTTGAGCCGGAGCTTCCGAGCAGTCTTATTCTTAGATCACAGGATTTTGAGGAAGAGCCATTCAACCATCCACATCATGGACGACTTCCTGGCACTAGGACACCTTTTGATGATGATGTAGGTCCTATCTTTGATGAGGAGGACGAACTTGGTCCAGTCTTTGATGAGGAAGCAACGAGCATCACATCCATAGCTATGGAGAGTCATCTATGCTTTGATCCCAGCACATCTCATCTCCCTTTGTCTCCTGATCTTCAAAAGCACAGTGAGAACTCTGATTTGTTTAATTCTCTGCCTGTCATGTTTGTCAAGATTAGTTCTCATGATGTGACTCGTTTTGGTCTTGACAAGATGAAAGAATTTTGTGTTTCGAAGTCTGTTTTTGAAAACATGATTAATTCTTTTAAAATCTTTAAACCTGATGAACTTCTTGATCATAACTGTTTTCAAAATGATAAATGCATCAACTCTGAAATTATCTTGACCTTTGATCAGTTCTTGACACATAGCAAATGTTTTGATCATTTTGAAGAAACTCTTGAGCTTGATTTGCAGCTGCCTGATTTCTATGCTAGAAAACCGTTTGACTCATTTGTTTTCAAAGGCATTGGCTTTGATCTGAGTTCTTATATTCATGCACTGATCACTGATAATTTATTTGCATCCTCTTGTGCCTTGGACGGAATTTTGGTTAAGAAGTTGCTGGAACATGAATCACTTAGAACTGAAAATGATTTTTGTGATCTTGATTCTTGTGATTATGTTTTGCAGCCTGATCTTGTGTGTTTTGAAACTGATAAAACTTGGCATCTTTTGAGAACATCTCGTGATCAATGTGTTGTTTTGAGCCTTGATGATATTTTGGTTTACAACACATTCTTTGATAAGTCTTTGATAAATGTTTCTCAATCTGAACTTAAGCTTGTGTGTTCAGATGTTGAGCAGGATATGCACTTTCTGAAAATGTCTAATATTTTTGCATGTCTTGAGAAAATTCTGGTCTGTAACATCTATTTTGATGATCATCTTGAAAGGCTGAAATGTGTGCTTCTTGTTCTTGGAAAAGATATCTTGATTTTTGATTTGAACAAGTATCTCTCTTGCACATATGATCCTGGTCTTTTAGTGTTTGTTTTGAGTATCCAGGAAAGACAGGTTCAGCCTCTGAATGAAAGCATTGATCGTGCCCAACAGCCTGAGTTTTGGAGAAGCATTGTTGTCCAAACCGGCTATCTTGGAGATGCCAGCGACAGAGGTTCAGTCCACGAAGGGTATCTCGACTTTCAGAAGGTCTTTTGTCATGAAACCAATTTTCCTGGAAGGCTAACTCACAAAGGATTCTCTGAGGCTTGGATTCACTTGAAAATCTTCGCGGATGAAGGAGATATGAATTTTTCAAACCGGAGGTTCTCCAGCCCATCTATCCGCGAGTACAAGATTTCTAAAGGAGATTCAGGCCCAAGAAGGGAACGAACTGAGCCAAAACCGATCCTCCATGAACCAAAGGATAAGCATGATCAGTTTCTAAGGAGAGCAAGCAATGATGGATGCCAAAGGACTTGGACTTACTTGATGAAAAGGACTTCTAAACTCCAAGGAAGTTTCTGTCCAAACTTTTCATTCACTGATTTT
>NW_026617997.1:0-14334 GCF_000801105.2 Raphanus sativus
ATATATATATATATTTTTTGAAGAAGATTTATATAGTATGAGTGTTGGATGGCTTATACGTCGGTAAAAGAATAAAGACGTGTGCGTAGTTCCGTTTGGGATTAGGAGAGAAATGAAATCAGAGAAGAAATGGCGATTTTCTTTGTCAAGGATTTTTGCAGATAGGTGTAAGACGAATGGCGGTACAAATATATAGAGGTGAAAAAAACTAAACTTAAAAAAATTTGAAAGAGGGAACAAAATTTGGATTGTGTAAGTCAATCATATTTTTGAAAAGTATAAATAATTTTATAACTGAAAAGTATACTTTATCTTAACAAAAGATCATATTTTTGAATTGGACTTCCCGCAAAGAAAAATATACCTTATCTTAACAAAATTATCATAATGTTGGGTTGAGCTTTATTGTTTACACGATTATTATATGTAGAGACAGTGTAAGAGGGAAATCAATATGGATTCTCTTTTGTTAAAGGTATTAAAAAGACAGAGAGCGTGCATCACTTTGGGTTACTTTATCTAATTTAATCGTTTTCAAGTCGATCTGGTACTTTTTAAAATATATAATTCGTTTAAAAAAATTTCATACTGTAATTAAAGATAAAAAAGAGATATATAGTATTATACAAACGATCGAGTACATCAGTCTTATCATATTATATGGGCCACGAATCATATCATCATCACATGTGCCTACATTTACACTTCAGTCGAGACTATTGGCTCTAGCATGGACGATATTATTCATTAGTCGGATCCCATCTGGATCATTCAAAATTAAAACAAATATTAGAAAGTATGAATAACATCCGATATTGAATTTTAAGTCCTTATAGCAAATAGAACTCACATATCTACAATAACGTTAGACGTTTTTTTTATATAACGTTAGATGTATCTTGGGTCACTAGTTCAATGTTTGTGAAGGATCATCAAAAATGTTCATGTTTGTTTAATGTACGATTTGAGTATATTATGAGATTTCAATCTAAAATTAGTTGACAATGAGTTTATTGGTCCAAAGCATTATATATTAGTATTGTTTTTTTTTAAAAAACTTCCAACACAAAATTTTAACACCTTCTTTTTAGATAATAAAATTTTATCAGTAAATTTCAAACCAAATCCTATTTCAAAACTGGTAGTTTTTTTTTTTCTTGACATTTTACTAGAGCCAACAACTGGAACTTGTTGGCAGACGCTTTCTCTCTCATCTATCTTTTTCTCTCGACAAAAACAAAAAGCAGATCTCAGCGGCTCCGGCTCTTCGGTGGCGCGTGAGCGTCCGTCCGACGCCGGGAGCCCCCCCTCTTCTCCTTTAACTTCTCTTTTTCCTCTTTGCTCCTCTCCTGTGACCTTCACTTGCTTTGCTTTGCTTGCTGTTCTGTTCCAAGGGTTTCGCCAGAGACGTCTTCGCACGTGAGGAGCTCCGTCTCCGGTGTAGATTGCGAGGGTTGGAGCGACGGCGCGGAGTCTGTGTGTTCTCAGGCTGAGGAGTCGGCTTTTAGGGCTGTACAAGGGGTCCTTTTAACCTTTGGAGGGCCAGTAGCGCGTGGAGGCGGGTTGGAGTCTCGTCGTCGGGTCTGTCTTGATCTCGACAGGCGATGGTCGTGTGGTGTCGGTTTTCTGTCCTTTCCTGGGCGTCTAGGTCAGGCGGGATCTGTAGTACTTGCGATTTGAGAGCTTTGGAGGTCCGTTTACTCGAAGACGTTTGTAGCTCGTGTTGTCGGTGTGTGTCGGAGCACGCAGTGGTCTTGCGTGAAGTGCTGCTCCAGAGCGGTGTTGGAGGCGTCGTCCATGGCGTTTCCAAGGCGATGTTGCGGCCTTCTTCTCAATCTTCCTCCCTTTTCCCGTCTATTCGGTGTCGACAAGCGGAGCGTGTCGACTTGCTCGTGCTTGGTCTCACTCCTGTTTGTATTTGTTCAAGCTTCATCCTTGCCACAGGTTGCTGCTTTAAGCGTCAAGAACTTACCTCTACCCGGTTCTCGGAAGAGGCGACCTTCGAGGGTCTCGAGCGTCTCTGTTTGTCAGCGGAGTCTACTCATCCTTCGGTGGCTTGGTCGGTCGAGGCGGCAAATCCCGACATCGTGAGTTTGTTGAGCTCATGGTGGTGTTGCTTCACTAACGTTTTTGCAGGTTTGGAGTGTCTTCGGCTTCGTCTAGTTGCGACTGGGCCGAGCCCGTCTTTTGATTCCGCTTGGTCTAGAGACTATCTTTGATGTCTTGTCCTGGTGGTTGGCGTTCTAGAAGACTGCACAGTGAATTAGGAGCGTTTTTCACTTGGTATGGCTTCTAATTCCTACTTCTAGTTTCGTCTGTGCGCGTTCATTGACGGTGAAAGTTATAAATCCAAAGAGATCCCTGAGAGCTAGCTACTTTGAGAATGTCATGGAAGTTCCCGGCATCTTAGGCAACTAGGAGAACCTCACGGTTTCATGGTCATCATTTTCAGCGAGAACAGCAATTGGGTCCTAGGAATTTTAAAATCAGGCTACAGGAATGCGCCGGGTTTAGTGGGTGGGCGAAAGTAGCTTTGTAATACATTGACTTAGGAGCTTTTGTTCAATTTGGGCTTGTAACCGATCTAAAAATTCCCGTTTTCGGGTTGAAATAAATAAATATATATATATTTAAAAAAAAAAAAAAAAAAAAAAAAAAAAAAAAAAAAAAACAACTGGAACTTTACTGGCATGTTAAGTTTGAGTTCGTCATGAACTTTTTATTCAAAATCTATTGACATGAGCGGATTAAACCGAAACCTCTTATAATATTAATGTTGGTCACGTTAACCCGCAATTAGAATCTCAACACTTGACGGCTTATGTTAGGCTTCACATTTATTTTACTGTGAAAAGGTTTCAATAATGCATATGTAATTTTTTTTTTTTTTTTGTTTAACCTGGGGGTATCCCAGGCCCAGAAGGCCCAGACTAATCCCCAAGGGGAAGGAATGCCCACGGATAGACGCCCCTCCCAGTTTTTCAAATGGGCCGAAAGCATGGCCCATATCCGTGTGGGTGACAAGAGCGTTGCAAGGTAGTTCCCTCCGGCGTGGATCGAACCCCCTACCTGGGTGCAGGCGGGGACCCGTCCTAACCATTGGGCTACAACGTCTTGTCTAATGCATATGTAATTCACAGCTTTATTTTCCTTGGTTCGTGGGCTCTTTCGACTTTCCCTTTATCTTTCTATAATTAAAGGGACTTTTTTCTCTGACCAAAAAAGTTGTTCAATTTTCTACAAAACGAGCGTGTCTTTTGTTTCCAAAGAGACCGTTGAACCCGAATCGAAACCAGCACCTGCAAGTTGCAACCCAATTACAATTGTCTGAAACTGAATAAATCTAATTTTAATCGGACCAAATTTTCATGAAATACTTTCTTTCTAACAAGTATATAGTTATCATATTTTTTTGACAAATATTTATTTTTGAAAATTTGTAGGAGGATTATTGGTGGCAATGAACTCAAACTTTGTGTCATCAAGCGTGAGACATGATTTAGTATGTCATGCCGACAGAATACAAGATGTCTGCGGAACAAATTGTAGTTGGCTTGAAAATGGGACTGAAGGTTTCACCACAGTCGACACCAAATTGTTATGATTCTTCATTAGCGACAAAGTGTATTTTTTAGCAAACTAGCTCTTTCTATTTGTATCAAAATGTCAACACCAAGTGGTTATTATTTTCCATTAGCAAATTAGCATCCCATATTGCCATTAGTATCCAAATCATGCCTAAAAGCCACAAAAATCAAACAATATTAACAGTAACGGCCGTGGTACGAGAGACTACATTCCGGTTTTCATAAGTGCAACATATTCCATACAAAGTAGGATTCATTAAAAGTAACATGTTCAGAAAGAATAACCTTACAAGTGGAGACGTCTAAGTATCAATATCCGAGATGATCATTTCTATATCAGAGGAATACACAAGAACGTGATCTTAGTGTAACTTCGTTAGCATTTTTTTTTTGAACGCTATTTCATTAATTTAAAGATAAAACCCTTAAACAGGGGGAAGATCCGAAGCGAGCAGAGCACTCTTAGCAAGTGTGTCAGCAGCTTGGTTGTTTTGGCGAGAAATGTAAATAAAAGATATTACAGAGAACTCAAGAGACAAATCAAGAATATCATGGATGATTTCGACCAGCTCTTTAGCTCTTTAGGAGGTTTTCTGTTGTGGATAGATTGGGATAACATAGACATTCAAATGTGCAAAGGTGCGTGTATATATCGAGCCGGCAATCTAATAGTTTTGTGAATGAAATTTAATTTGCGATTACACATGATGAAAGAATATTGAAGATATAAAAAAGAGGTGAAGAGAGAGAGAGAGCTTCTTCCCCGAAACTGTGCAGAAAATGGTTGTATGAGTATTCAGTGGTGAGGCTATGTTGAATGTGGGAGGGGCAGTTGTCCACCATAAATTTTTGAAATCAGTGTAATTTTGTAATGATGTTTTCTCTTGCCCCGGTTAAAAATTCAAATTTACGGGTTTTGCTCGGTTTTTATAGTTTTGCCCCAGATAAAATTTATCTCTAGATTTACCGTGGCTATTATATAAGGGCAAGAGAAAGGAACATCTGTGTTGTTCATCATTATTAACTTTGTTTTGTTCATCATTATTATAAGATTGACGAGAGTTCATTTTGCAATGACATTGTTGCACATATTGAAAAATGAATGTACTGTATTTCCATAAATATTATTAAGGTAGATGAGCTTTCAATCTAAAACTATTTGGTGGTAAATATATTATTCAATCTATTTTATATATCATTTGAAATCTTTTCTAAATTCCGATATGAAATTATTGTTTCTGATAAACCTCTTCGAGATCTTTGAGCGTTACTCTCAAAATATTTAAATAAAAATCGATGGCGGACTTTGGACTTGATTGACAATAGATCGGATTGGTTTGTTTGGATAAAATTCTGATACCACATTATTCTAGATGAATTTTCAATATAAAATAATTGGTGATAAATAGATTGATCAAATTATTTTATATATTATTTGAGATTATTTTTAATTTTCGATGTGAAACTTTTATCCTTAATAAATATCATTTGATGTAAGAGATGCCGAAATAAAATGAATAAAATGATAAAAGATAAAAGTAATATTTAAAATCATTAATACAGATGCCCATGGATAAGGAAAAGAAAATCAAAAAGATGAAAATGAAAGGAAAAATATGATTATAGTTATAAATTTGGTGTTCTGCACTTCCTTTAAAACAACATTCTTTTTTTAATTTGAAATTCATTCATTCAAAAAAAATGATTATGTTTCTTCATTTGGTATGTTTATCAAGTCAGTCTTATTACATCAAAAGAGAATTAAAAGACGAACTATTTGTAGATATAGAATAATATATACTTTAATATTTGTTATTATTATTCTAAAGTTTCATATTATCGTTTTTCTTCTTTTTGGCCGGTAAACATATACGACTAGGTTTAACAAATATCCAAGGACTTGAAATAGTAAACTTGCAAATGTGTATATACATTTACCAAACTCTCATCAACCAAATCAATAAAAGTAGAAATTTAAAGTTAAAACACTTAACTAAAAGTATTGGTGATGTTCATTTGACAGTCTCCAACAATAACAAATATTTTTTGAGAACTAACAATAGTAATAATTGTTCGTTTGTATGTATAGATAAAATGCATTCACATTAGCGAGTCTTTTTAAATTGTGTAAAAAAGTTCGTTAAAACTATTTTAACTACTTATTGGCAGAAAATAACTTTAGTGTGGTTAAATTAAGATATGGGTTTGTTATGTAACGACAACTTATAATATGACAATTAACGTTTGTTTTGCTGGAAATAACCAAACGTACATGTACGTACGCCTTCCCAACTCCCAAGCGACTCTGAGCCAAACGAAAAAAGAGACGCGTTCACGGATGTTTCGCTTGAATATACGGCAGCTCTTCAATTTTTTGCAAATGGGCATTTTTTATTCAATTGCTTAATTTATTTTCTAGTTTTGTTAGTACTATATTTCTTGCGTATAGATTAACAATTGGTTTTTGTTCAAAAAAAAAAAGATTAACAATTGGTCGTTCATATTATTTTAACAAGTTAACTGACTTTTCCAAGATTTTCCCATGTACAGTAATATTACACATGATTTTTTAGCCTTCGATTATCTGTACTCGTTGTTATGTGTTGATAATGTCACGTAAATATAGGAAATGAATTTAATATACGATAAGCTGCTAGTTATCGGGAAACTTTGTTTATACGACTGTATATAGTCAAAGAGATAAACAAAAGTTAGAAAACGTTCGGTTAATTTCAGTTTGACAATGTGAATCAAGCCTGAACATTGACCCTTTAATCCGTAACAGTTCTTATCGGTCAATATATACAATCAATACTTTCTGTGAGAGCGAAGCCTCATTTATAAACTAAAAGTTATAATACAATTTTCTCCAACCGAAGGAAACTTCGTTTTATGTTTCTACTAATTTGTCGTGATTCATCTCACTCCCTGGAAGACAAAAAACATTCTATCACATGTAAGATTTTCTCAAATGTCCGTCCAATAGTATAATACAGCGCAATATATAATACCAACTTTATGGTTACACTTTCTAGTTTGCGTTCCTTACGCTATCGAATAGTGTGGAAAGTAACCTTGAGAGAAGATCTTTCTTGTAATGTAAATTATTTTGCAAATTTTGTATCAAAGAATCATCCAAATCTATATAATATAATGTAAATTAATTTGCAAATATCTACCTGTGTTCTCCCCTTTTCTCATTTGCATCAAACTGAAAGATTAAACACTCTTCTGTAATGATTTTAGTTGTTAGCAAGACAAACTAACTCTAACAAAAAATGTACAAATTTTTTTTTTTTGTATAACAGTATACATATCTAAAAAGCAGAAACGGAGACAATTTATATTCTTGAAGACAGTCCATGTGTTTACATTATTACGTAACAAAAGAACACAAAAATAAAAATGGTGATACTCCATTAAACATCTTGATTGAAGTAAAAAAAGATCAACCTTGCGAGAATGTTTTTTGGAGTTTTGAATTTACATAAATGATTAGAGAATTAGTTTAAATTTCAGTCAACAATAGTTCTCAAATCATGCTTAGAAATGCGGAATGGTTCGGTTAGGTGAATTAAGAAGAGTAATCTTCGTTTGAATTTAAATGGAGGCTTTGATCAACCATGAGACATTGAAGCAGGTAGAGGCGTCTTTGAATGCGGTGGAAGCAATCAGTGCAAAATGGTAACTACAAGATTCCAAATTTGATGAAGATTGCAATGAGAGCATTATTTAGCATAATTCAATTAAATATTACTTATATATATAGAAGAAAAATAGTTAACTTTTTAATTTACTATCTTGTGCTTAAGCAAACTTTTCAGTATAGGTTTTAATCTTAATAGCAGAACATAAAAATGCAAAAATTTAAAATTATCACATGTTTAGTTTGGAAATATGGGGTTTAACCTAATTTCTGTGAGATTAGTTAGGTTTTACATCAGGAAATTATATTATACTTTGTATTGAATCTACAAGAAAAAGTACGTAACAAATCCGGCTAGAGTTTTTGTAAGGAAACATGTGCATTTCCTTTTCTAGCATCGCTAGGGCAAACATTTTATGCATCTAACACACAATAACGAAATCTATTAACAAATATGTACATATGGTTTTTGTTCCTTTATAGAAACATCTTTCTTTGATAAGAAAATAATTCTTTCTTTGAAAATTATCCCCCACGAATTACTCTGCGAACGCCACACATCATATTATAATTACCTAATCTTTATTTGGTTATAACTAATTTATCGTATGACTCATATATATTGTAGACTTGTCAAACACTATTAAATAATATTTACAGAAAATTCTGATGAATGCATATAACTTTTAGTTATGTGATGGCTCATCTGCTCACATTGTATATATATACACACACATACTAGAACGTATTGAGCTACGAAAGAAAGAATATCATATTTCAATAGTCTCCAAGACATTAGGGTCCGTAATCAGAAGATATATATAAACAAAATGGGAAGATCACCGTGCTGCGATCAAGACAAAGGCGTAAAGAAAGGACCTTGGATGCCCGAAGAAGATGACAAGCTCATGGCTTATATACATAAGAACGGTTATGGGAAGTGGCGGTCAATTCCTAACCTCGCTGGACTTAACCGCTGCGGAAAGAGCTGCCGGCTCCGGTGGATGAATTATCTCCGGCCTGATATCCGGAGAGGCGAGTTCACCGATGAAGAAGAGAGTACTATCGTTAAACTCCATGCCCTTCTTGGCAACAAGTAAGATTTTGTCTTATTAGATAGATAGAAATTTCATGTAACTATTTAACAAATGAATTTTGTTTGAAGTGCTAAAACTTGTGGCCCTTGTGGGTTTATTTACATTATTATCTATATAACATATCAAAAACAAACCAAAACGTAAAATAAAATAAAAAACATTGTGATTTGTGACCCAACGACTATATAATTCGCTTCAGCTTACGATCTCTAACCATTCAAAATGTTAATCTTTGATTATTGTTATCGTAACGCTTGAATTGAATTTTCTTTTATAGATGGTCAAAGATTGCGAGTCATCTCCCAGGAAGAACCGATAACGAAATAAAAAACTATTGGAACACTCATATGAGGAAAAAAATGTTGCAAATGGGGATTGATCCAATCACCCACGAGCCAAGAACCAACGATCTTAGCCCTATACGCGACGTTTCTAAAATGCTTGCGGCGGCTATTGGCAACGGCCAGTTTGGTAACAATACTTTCTTCAACAACAACACTGCTGTGGAAGATCTTCTCAAACTCCAGTTGATTCATAAAATGCTTCAAATCATAACACCCAAAACCATACCAAACATCAATAGCTTCAATACCAACTCGTTGAATACTAAACCGGAGCCGGTAGTCAATAACATCAAAACCAATCCAGTGGATCCTAAACCAAAGCTGGCGGCAGCTGGACAACTGAATGCTATTGAACCACATGTTTTCACAAACCAAACTGCGAATGAAGATTTCATGCCATCTTTTGAGGATGTTTGGGATTGTACTGAAGATAACCAGCTTCCTGGTTTAGTTATGGTTTCTCAGGAAAATCTGAATTATCAAACCCGAGCCGCTATGATGCCAGATAATTATGGTGCTCAGTTACATGAAGTCCCATCTAGTGGTTCGATATCGGTTACTCCTGAGACATCCGGGTTGAATTATCCCGGTATGACGCAACAGTCATCCGGTTCAGATGTCCTCGAGGACTGGGAGAAGTTTCTTGATGATGGAACAACCGACTCTTGCTGGAAAAGTTTCTTAGAGTAAGATTTTTTTCTTCATTTTTATTTCTAATATATGCTATTTAGTATATATATATATGTGGTATACTTTCTTTAAAAAAAAATCCGATAACAGAGTATTTGCTATTTTATTTGCAGCTTAACGTCGCCGACATCGTCACCCTGCCCGTGGTAGAACTGGATTTTGTTTAAGTCATATACTAATCATAGTTTTAAAGATTCATACACAACAACGTTAGAAAATTTTCTTAATTCTTTTTGTAACAAAATTATTGATTTATATGCTTGTATTCATTTTCTTGTAAAGGATTGTTTGAATTGTATTTCTTCTATTTGGTTTGTTTGTTGTGTAAAAGAAACACATTGTAATCACATTTCTGAGTAATATTTTTATAAAATATACGATTATTCTATTATACAATAAAAGAAAATAAATTCATTTATATACTGATAAAGAACATCGTAAATAAAGAAACAAAACCTTAGTAACTTGTATTTTTTTTTTTTTTGAACACACCTTAGTAACTTGTATTTGATCACATGTTATGCCATTAAAACGATGATAACTTGTTATACACGGTATCTACAAATGTTAAAATACAAAACCCCCAATATAATATACACAAATGTTAACTTTCCTAGTAAAAATAATAAAATACGTTACGTCAATCTCCCAACATCTCATAACAAAACTTCTTTAACTTTCCATTTATTTGATTATAAAGACTACAATACATAGAGATGCATTTTAACATTTTATAAAAGAACTGACCAAGAATGAACTGCTTACCTTAAAACTACTAGAAGAAATATTCCTCCGACTAATAATACATGTGTATTGCCCATAAAGAAGAGTTGCTTACCTTAAAACTTATCATGTGTTTTTACGTTAATCCCAACAACAAAAAAGGAAAAAAAAAAAGACATTTCCTAAACTTGAAAAACCATACACAAAGTCACTCTTAAATAAAACTCAACGTTTCACACAAATCCTTAGAAGATATCTTTTGTTGTTGGAACATCCGGGGTTTGATGATCAGGTGCTGCGGCGGAGGTAGATAGACCTTCAAGCATCCTGATGATCTCTGCAGTGTCGTCTAAATAGTATTTAGCTTTGCTTGGCTTTTGTCCAACGGTGCAAGCGAATATCTCAGCCACTGGAGACAAAGCTGGTCCGTCTTTTGCACCCATTATCACCTCAAACATATCCTCATCAGACCGATCATCTCCAACGCATAGAATGAAATCCAAAAGCTTCCCTTGCTCTTGCATCGTCGCTAGAAGCCTCTCTGCCACAAGACCCTTGTTCACGCCCTGTTTTGAAAACAGTTAGAGACTGAGAAACACAATAATGCTAAAACTCTTTTTTTTATCTGACCTGTGGTTTAACTTCAACGAGTTGCTGTCCGGTCTTGACAGAGACTGGATCATTCGTGAGCACGCTTTCCAAGTGTTCCATAAGCTCTTTAGCTTGACAAGATCCAAAGTCAGGATCAGCAAACTGGTAGTTCCAAACCAGAGCAGTCTCTTTAGTCTCTATCGTTGATCCGTCTGTAGTCTCAGTGTAGAGTCTCATCACTGGCTCTGCTATCTGTTTCCACTCAAATGCCGACACTACACTCGATGTTTCCCACTCTGTTCCATCATTTGGCCTGTCCCCAACACAAAATAAAAAATTAATAATTAAACTTTGTACTATTCAAGAAAGACATGATGAAACCTTACCTTATAAAGTAACCATGCTCTGCTGCCAAACCAAGACCACCACAAGAAGAGAACCATTCGGTTAGCGTCTTTCTATCTTTCCCGCTGATGAGATAAACGATATTCTTGGGATCACTAGCCAGCTTGTTCAACGTCTCAATCGTCGAGAAGCTAGGCGTCGTTCTAATAGACCCAGGCTGCACCATAGTCCCATCATAATCCACAAGAACGGCTCTGTTCTTAGTCCTCTTATAAGCCGAGACGATGTGCTCTATCGAAAGCTTCTTGAAACTCGGATCAAGCGCCACGACTCTAAACCCTAACCCGAACCCTATCCCCCAACACCTCTTCCTCACGTGCTCCGCGCACGCCCTCTCTAGATCCTGTATAAAGCTCCTCGACCAGTAGGCAACGTCGTGCGTGCTCACGTACTTGTGATGCTTCTCGTGACGCATCTGCTTCTCCGCCTCCGAAGCTATCAACGCGTAGTCCATGGCCTCGGCCACCGCGTCTATGTTCCACGGATTCACTCTGATGGCGCCGCTCAAAGAAGGAGAGCAACCGATGAACTCAGAGACGACGAGCATGCTCTTCTTCGCTTCTTCTTCGAGCCCTAACGTCTCGTTGAGTTTAGGGTTAGCTTGTCTGCAGATGATGTACTCGTAAGGTATGAGATTCATACCGTCTCTCACAGCTGTTACTAGACAACACTCTGCGATCACGTAGTAAGCGATCCTCTCGTAGAACTGAAGAGGTTTATCGATGAGAACCACAGGTATGTAGCCTGGTCTTCCGAACATCTCGTTGATCCTTTTGACAGTTGCTTGAGTCTCTGACCTAACCTCCTGAACGTCTTTCCCGCGTCCTCTCGCGGGGTTAGCTATCTGTACGAGGACAACACGTCCTCTCTTCTCGGGGTGCTGCTGGAGAAGCTGCTCCATGGCGAGTAGCTTGAGGCTGATCCCTTTGAAGATGTCCATGTCGTCAACACCGAGGAGAACCTTTTGGTTCAAGAACTGATCTCTCAGCTCGGAGACTCTTGTCTGAGTCTCGGGAAGGTTAAGAATCGACTGGAGCTGGCTGGTGTGGATTCCAACGGGGAGAATCTTGATGCTCACGGTTCTTCCGTAGTACTCAAGCCCTATGGTTCCTCTCTTGGACTGATACGACAAGCCGAGCATCCTGCTGCAGCAAGAGAGGAAGTGTCTAGCGTAGTCAAAGGTGTGGAAACCGATGAGGTCAGCGTTGAGGAGGGCGCGTAAGAGCTCGTTTCTGACGGGGAGAGTGCGGTAGATCTCTGAAGAAGGGAAAGGGCTGTGGAGGAAGAACCCTAGCTTGACTCTGTTAAACCTCTTGCGCAAGAAAGTAGGGAGAACCATCAAGTGGTAGTCATGAACCCAAACGAAGTCATCGTCGGGACTAATCACTTCCATCACTTTATCAGCGAAGATCTTGTTGACAGAGAGGTAAGCTTGCCATAAGGAACGATCAAACCTACCACCGAGGTCAGGGTTTAAAGGAAGCATGTAGTGGAAGAGAGGCCAGAGATGCTGTTTGCAGAAGCCGTGGTAGTACTTTGTGAATATCTCGGGAGGGATGTAAGCAGGGACGCATTTGAAGTTCTCTAGGAGTCTCTGAGCGACGTCGTCTTGCTCGAGAGGGTCTACTACTTGGTCTTTGAGGCAGCCGATGTAGACGACTTCCATGTCTTCACGCATGCCGTCTTTGAGCTGGAGGAGGAGGGAGTCGTTGTCCCATGTGAAGGTGAGTTTGCCGGATGAGTTTCGGTGGGATTTGATGGGGAGCTGGTTGCCGACGATGATGATTCGGTCTTGTGCGACGGAGGAAGGTGCGTCTGAGCAGACGCTGTTGCTGTTGGTGTCGTCGTCTAGCTCTGATAAGACGCCTGTGACGGTTGCTACTCTTGGGAACCGTTTCTTTTCCCGGGAGAAGGAGTGGAAGTTGCCTGAGGCAAGATCCAAGAGGTTGGAATAAGATCTTGACACCATTGTCTCTTGTCTTGTGTGTGTGTTTGTATTACTCTCTACAGCAAGTGTTCAGTGTCTGCAACAGAAACAACACATCACTGGTCAAACCTCTATTTGTTAATTCATCTTATTAACACAAGAACACATAAAAAAAAATCAAATCTTTTGATTACTAATTCATCTGATTAGCACAAGACCACATAAAAAAAAATCAAATCTTTGATCATTAATTCATCTCACTAACACAAGGCCACTTCAAAAAAATCAAATCTTTGATCACTAACTCATCTTACTAACATAAGAAAAAAAAAACACAGAAAAAAATCAAATCTTTGATCATAGATTCATCTGGTTAAACAGAAGAACACATCAAAGATCACTAGTATCAAACATTAAGAGAAGCCAAATCTGAGGAGCAGAGTATCAAACATTAAGATCAGATATTTCATATTTTAGCCAAAGACTGGAGCTGAAACTCTAAACGATCAGCATCAACAGATCTCAGACTTACATACATAGACAGTAGTGAGGTTAAATCTGAGATAAAAAGGAACAAATTTTACAAAAAAAAAAAATCCAAGAGCTTGTATGCACAAAACCCCATACCAAAATAAACAAAAAAAAGAAGATAAAATTCATACGGAATCAAAATGCAACATAAGTATGATCTCAAAGTTCTCAGAATCATGAACTGTAATAAGAAAAAAAAAACAAACAAAACTAGGCTAGAGCTTACACTGACTGATACAAAACAAGATCAGAAGTTCAGAACACACAGCTCGCGTGTTAAAAGAAAAAGCAAAGTTTTGGTTAGTGAAAGTTAATCAGATTCTTCAGAAGAAAAAGAAACCCATCAGATGCAAAGAAGATGGTCAGAAGAGAAAGCAGAAAAAAAGCTCACCTTTTTGGAGTGATGGTAGTGAGTGTGAGTGCAGGTCTGGGAGAGAGAGAGAGAGAGAGAGAGAGAGAGAGAGAGAGAGAGAGAGAGCTTAATTAAAAGATTCGTTTCTTCATTTCTCTTTGTTCTGCTTACTGCTTCACTGTTCTTAAAAAAAGTTTATTTTTTCTTATTTAAACCGCTTTTATTTCTTTTTACGATTAGCTTTATGTATTAACTAGTGATATTCCGGCGCTACGCGCCGGGTTCATATGTTATACTTTTACATAAATTTATAAATTATTATATGGTTTTAACAAATAAAATATGTTAAATATGAAATAAAAATATATTAAAAATGATATTTTCTGATTTTTTTATAGTGGTTAGTGTAGTGCATTACTTGTTTGAAGTTGTTTAGTTCAA
>NW_026617998.1:0-14324 GCF_000801105.2 Raphanus sativus
ATTATACCATTAGTACAAATAAAAATTTAAATGAAAGCAAATATTTATACAGTCATGGGTCAAACTCTAGAAATAAACAACAACATCGCTAAATTATTTTTCTTAACAAATTTATTTTGATAGAAATATTGTTCCAAATATGGTTTATATATTTATGTATTTATAAATTTATTTATTGGGATGCTAAGATTTTGAAATTGGAAAAAATATGACCCACCTCTATATTATTTTTATGAAGAAATTTAAATTATGTAATCAAAATATTTTATAAGCTTTTAATTTTAAGTTTTATTATAACTGCAAAAATTAATTTTCAATCGGAATTTATGTGCAAATATTACAAATTCATCATTTTAATATAAACACAAAAAATTTTAAAAAACAGAAATAAATACCCGCGCCGGTCGGTCGGGGTCAAGGTCTAGTTATGTTTATGTTTCAAGTTGAGTTCCTACAAGTCTGAATGAGTTTGGTTCTGATATATGGAAACCTAAAAATATTAAAAATAATGAATATATCTGAAACAATTTGGATATTTGAACCGAAATAAACTATATATCCTGTTCAATTTAGATCTTTTAAATACATTTCGTTATATAATGACACATTTAAAATATATAACACTAATCATGAAAAAACAAATATCAATGTATAAATATATAAGAACCAATACCAACACAGACTCAGACTCTAGTTTATATTTTAATCTTACTACGGCATATGTAATTACGACATATGTAATTACGATAACAGTATTTGAATACATATAATTAATAATTCTACCTAGAAGTTATTTTCTTTAACTCTTTCTTTAATATTCTATTTCTTTTTTTTATTCTTTTTCATTTGATATTCAATTTCGTTCCATATTTTATATTCAAGCAAAATAATTTTCTGTGTATATTTTTAAAAAGTGTAGTTGAATAACATATTTTTCTGCTACCAAGTGTTGTTCGTATTTATTTTGACTTGGTCAACTATAGGAATATGGAATCTCCATAATTAATCAACATATTTTGACACAACTGAAATCGCATATATTCAGACCGTATGATTTTTTACTTGGTTACCGATATGTTTTTTGGTTTTATTGAATCCCTTATATTCAGATTGTATAAAAAAGATTTACTACATAGGGGATGATAGGAAAAAAACACAGCCCTTACAAAAACTAAGCAAACATTAAGTTTCTTCTAACTGAAATGGAATTAAGAATATCTTAATGGTTTCATCTTTTACGAACCAAAGAAACTGAAAGCGAACCAAAAAGAGCAATATCTCGTATAACCGAAAACACCAAAAATAAAAAAATATCCAAAAATATACACAAAAATATTCGAATACATCCGAAAATAACCATTAATACGCAAAAGCATCCAAAAACAAATACCCAAATGGTTACCTAATTCGACCAGAACGAAACCCAAATCAAACTGAAACATTTTAAAAACAAATGGTTCCAATTCTTGAAAACTGTAAAAATGAACCGAACATAATATAATTGACGAACCGAATGTCCATTATCTAACTTTCTCCAAGTAAAACTTCTACAATTTATATTTAATTACGAGGTGTTGTATTGTGCTCATGGTTTTTTTTTTTTTGAACACCATTGTGCTCATGGTTTCTACAACAATTTATCATGAGACACTTTTTTTTGTGCTACTAATTGTTTATCTAAAATGCTGTTTTTACGGATGTTATCAATTTTTAGATGTGGAAGCTAAGCCCAAACGAGTGTGCTTGGGCAACGAGTTTCACAGAGGAACTTGCAGCACTCCTAATAAATGCATTCAATTGTCAAACGTATCAAAAAATAGGTTTGGAGTAAAACCTTTTCAATGCAATTGTACGGAACAGATCTCCAGACTTAGGGGTACGACAGGAATAACGATTCAACGTTGTCATTGTAAATATCATTGCAAATGATATAAAGAAAAATTAGTGCAAATAACATTATTAATTAGAGAAAAACTAGTTTAACCTTTATTTATCCATTAATACTAGTTTAACTCTAATTTCTAGTTTGTTTTTCATATATTTTACTCTTATTTCCTTTGTTAACAAAAGAATAATTACTAAAATGCCAATACTGAATTTTTGGAATATTTATAATTTTGCCATCCACAAATTTAGTTTGTCTACGTTTTGTATAGCCATAGACTTAAATATATTTTTCTTTAGCTGTAGATTTATTAAAAATTCTATAGACTTAATAAAATTTCTGCAGACTTTTTACAACAATTCTGTCATGTTTGACAACAAATTTATTAAATATTGGCAGCTTTAATTTGTTTGGCCACATATTTACTTAATTTGAACAGATTTGTGTAGAATTTGATAGATTTATTTTTCTTTAGCCACAGATTTGCTTGTTTTTGATAGATTTAATTTTGATTTGATTATTTTATTATTCTTTAGCCACAAATTTACTTAATTTTAACAGACTTAGTTGAGATTTGATAGATTTATTTATTCTTTGAGTACAGATTTATTAGAATTTCACAAATTTGATTAGAATTTGATAGATTTATTTATTATTTGACCACAGATTTGTTACAATTTGACATATTTGTTTAAACTTAAGCCACAACTTTATTTATGATTTGGCTACATTTTATTTTATTTTTGCAAACCAGACTAAACCATTTAATTCTGAAATTATTCTATATACCAGTAATTTAACTTGATCTAAACCAAAACGTTTCAAAACCAATCATAATTTGAATCAAAAAAAGCATATAAACCAAATTTATTTAATTAAACCAAACCAAATTATTTTAAACCAAACATAGATAACAACAACGATTGATCTAGGTGATGTGTTGTTTTACCGTTCTTCCTTAGTAGACAAGAGGACAACAATGATTGATCCAAAGAAGTGTTCAACGCTTCAACCTGTTTGAGTTTAGATGTTTTCTTAATAAGGATCAAATGCACGTGATAGATTTAATACTTTTTACTCAGCTTGTATTAGTTACGTTTTTTTTACTGATTTCTTGTTACTTTCTTCTACATCTAATTACATGCATGTGACTACACAATAAGAATACAAGTTCACTAAGAAAATAAGCGCTGGGAATTAAACTACTAAGAATAAATGTGGCCAATTTACACAATAAGACTACAAGTTTACTAAGAAAATAAGTGCAGGTAATTAAACTACAAAGATTAAACATGGAAATTTACACAATAAGATTACAAGTTTCACTAAGAAAGGAAATCAATGATTTGAGGTTGTCCAACAGCATCGTAAATCTCAGCAGCTAACTTCTGTCGAATTTCATGAATGGTTTCATCACGTAACCCATAAATAACTCATATGCCCAAATCTGTAAGACGAAAATGAACCCTTCCATTGTATAAGATTATTTCGTGCTGTAATCGGAATACTTAACAGAGTACATCAAACTCTGACATGCTACCGACCTCACTTGTATCTCTGGAAAGCTTCATACTCAAGGAATCTCTTTGCACACTCCAACAGAATATGACGTGAGGTAGCAATTCCATAGACAGCAAAATGAAGAACACGTAGCAAACTCACCATTGTACTCTTCAAGCTATCTCAAGCTTAATCCAACATTCCCCTCCCCCTAAGCTTGAACTCATCTTCACTCATATCTTGAACTCCAATAAGCTCCCTCGTTTCTTCATGCTCAACTTCACTCAATCTATCTTCAACACATTCTCTTATGTCGACTTTCTCACTCACAATGATATCGACTATCTCCAACAATTGGTATCGTAGAAATTGCACAGATCTTCATTGTAGCTTCACAAGACTCTATGTATCTTTGCATATCTCTACTTATCACCTTTACATAGAAATACAGATTTGGTCTGGTCGTATAAAGCAAAAATCTAAGACAACTGTCATTCCTCGAGTATCCTTTTCTATTGATGTCTCTTCAGTTTCAGACTTGATAGCTTCAAGCGTCTTTCAGTTTCTTTCTTTGTCCTTGATATCACTCAAATTACCCTAAAAAGTGAATTACTCTCTCAAATAAGAGGTTCAGATGTAGTACTTAGGGATCGAATCCACAAGGACTCTAGGATTACTTAAAAGACTTAATGTATTAAAAATGAAGATAGACTTAAAGGTTTATTTGTTTTAAAGCAGTAAATAATATGGTGAACAAGGTGGTTGTTCAGTAACTGATGTGAAGGTTGTTTCTTAGTGAGGAAAATAGCTAGATTCAGGTAAGTTCTCAGGTATGAAATTATGCAAATTGAATGTGACTTAAGGGTTTTAGTTCTTTGAACTCAAACAACGGGTACAACCAGTAGGGTTCCTTTGACTAGATCCCGGATCTCAACTGTCGTCTATTGATCACGGGAAAGAGTCGATCGACATGACTTTCGTCTAATCGATCGATACACCTTTCAAACAATCGATCGCTACAACAATGGTTGTATCGATCGACGGTAATTCTAGCAAGCTTTATCGGATTGGTTTGATATTGTTCTCTAATGATCTAGACCACCTTTCGCATGTGTCTAGTCAGTTAGATCACTCTAGTTTATTTCAGGGTATTGAGAGTATACAGTAGGTTATCTCATCAATCCTAAGATCTAGATTTAAGGGTGATCAATCCTAAATGTAGTGTTAAGGGCAACTAGAATGAAAGAACTAATTTTTATCACCCTAACAGTTATCACAAACTCATCACATGATTCATCCTTTTGAGAAACCTAAATCTAATAATTAGGTTTACTCAGACAAATTCATGAGAGACAAAATCCTGATGGTTTGAATAAATGTTAATATGAAATGTGGAACACAAAGAGTATGAGTAGATATAAAAAGGGAGTTCAAGATCTTCTCTGTTTTGTAGTCTCAGATCTATCTCTCCAACTCTAACTCCTCTTCTAAGGTAGCCAAATTGTTTCTCTTCTCCACTAGGTCTCTAGGAAAGTCTGCCTCTAAAATGATACAAAACCCTAATATATAAAACTTAACAGGCGGCCAGGGACTTGGTGTGTAAATAATATACTTTGTGATACTTTAAAAGTTCACTTTCTTCAAAATGAAGAAAAATATGAAGTAACATTCACTCCAATAGTTTGCTTCATTTCTTTCTTCTAAAAAAAATATTCCAAATATATTTCATTTCCACTTTACCATTAATTACGAATAAAAATGTTATACTTTCTCATAATTACTTATTTTACCTAACTATTTTATTTTAACAATAATCCAACACTATTATTATTTCATATATTAAATTTATTACATAACAGAACAAAAAGCTACAAAAATCATAATTTGTAAAAAAACACCATATATATACATTTTTCTACAATGATTAGCAGTAGTGTTTAGAAATAAGAAATGAGTTTATTTATTTTTGATTCATTTAAATCTAGTTAAAGATTTCTTAAAAACAAATATTCATATGCTCTTCGATATAAATATCTGATTAGATAATAAAATAATAGACAAAATTTTAAATTTTATTGGATATTATTAATTTATATAATTTATTTTGGTAAAAGATAAAAATAAGTAAACATTTTGGACCAGATTATAATTTGAAAAGTTCATCTTAAAAAATGAAGACATAAGCAGTAGATTTTCAAATTTGAAATAATACTGTTATTGCTTCATTTTAAAGGGGTTGGAGCAAATCTTACTTCAAAATGAAGAAAAAATTGAAAAATGAAGTGGACATGGAAACGCTTTAAGTCTTCTTTTTATCTGATGGTTATACTCAAACTTCATTCTTGGAGGATTTTAATCTTTGCTTTTATCATTAGGCAAAGTATTCTTAAAAAGATGGATTTTCGAGCTTTACTTTTTCATCTTTACACTTTCAGAAAAGTCAAAGCTGGTTTTAGCTGCAGGTGTTCTGACAAAGAATGGTCTGAATTGTTCAAGCTTCTGGAGCGTATGAGGAAGGTAGAAGGTCTCTTGGTGACAGACGCCATCAGGAAGTGAAGCACACACATGGAATCAGACTGCGGGTTGGGTTTTGTTGCTAGTAGAAACACTGGAACAGATTAATTCCTACATCGTCAGTGGTTGGACAGTAGTTCTCCGGTGAAGACACAACTCTTTCCCTATGTGCAACACGTGGGAAGGACATGTGTTTAGCATTTGTTCATCCGTATCATTAATATTGGGCTTAATTTGGTTGATTTGTAATGGTCTTTAGTTTGATTATCATTTGTAATATTTGGCCCATGGCCTTTAATATAATATGATGTTGACAACAAAAAATTGTTATTAATTTATGGGTTATTTTTTGTGTGGAAATTTATGGGTTAATTTATTTTGTATTTTTAGTGTTTTTTCTCCGGCCTGAAATGGGCGTGGGCACGAGGAGGTTCTTGTGATTTTTTTGACTTCCTCAATTATATGAATTCATAATATTTATTTTCTATAAATAAAATTTCTATAAAAATGAATGGCCAATCTCGTTGTTGGTTTTTGAACTGCCTATATTTAGAGTATATTGCATATATAAAGGACCTGATAGAAAGAAAAAAAAAAACAAAAAACATCTATTACAAAAAAAAGGTAAACAAAACTACAAAGTTTCTAGAATCTAGTGAATTATGAGGTCTGGTACTTTGTTCACGGTTTCCTGTATATGCATATCACTTGTTTTGAATCATGTTCAAGGTAATATACCATTTTTATAACATAAGATATTGATTATTACTTTAACCAAGAAAGTTGTTTCGTGGTTGAAAAAAATAAACGTGGTTTATATTCAATATTGGCTCTTTGAATTTATTGAATTTTTATTACACTGATTTAAATCGAAAGCTACAAATGAAAATTGTTTGGAAATATAAATATGAGTATAAACAAGATTAAAATGTTGTTTGGATACATAAATAGTATATAATATTTTTTAGTAATTTCATTAACATAAGGCTTTAAAAATCAGAATTAGTTGGATATATAATCCTGGTTATCTTGGCCGTTTATCTCCTAAACCAAATGGTTCAACTCAAAATAACTAAAATACAGTGAAAATATCCTAATAACAGATATGAAAACAATAAAATTACTAATATGTATATAAATAATTTACAGAGGTAGTAGCTAGAATCTCGCAGGCAATTTTAGTAATAGAATATTACTTAATTATTTCATGTTAAGTACATAAAAAGAGTTTTTTTATTTGTTTATAGAATCAGTTAGACATAGATTTTCGGGTATTTATTTAGGTGCAAGTTTTTTTGAAAATTAGACACCGATTAGATATTATAAATTATGTTTATGTTTCAAGTTGAGTCCTACAAGTCTGAATGAGTTCGGTTCTGATATATGGACACCTAAAAATATTAAAATAATGAATATATCTGAAACAAATTTGGATATTTGAACCGAAATAACTATATTATCCTGTTCAATTTAGATCTTTTAAATACATTTCGTTATATAATGACACATTTAAAATATATAACACTAATTATGAAAAAACAAATATCAATGTATAAATATATAAGAACCAATACCAACACAGACTCAGACTCTAGTTTATATTTTAATCTTACTATGGCATATGTAATTACGACATATGTAATTACGATAACAGTAGTTTTGAATAAATATAATTAATAATTCTACCTAGAAGTTATTTGCTTTAACTCTTTCTTTATATTCTATTTCTTTTTTTTTTATTCTTTTTCATTTGATATTCAATTTCGTTCCATATTTTATATTCAAGCAAATAATTTTCTGTGTATATTTTAAAAGTGTAGTTGAATAACATATTTTTCTGCTACCAAGTGGTTGTTCGTATTTATTTTGACTTGGTCAACTATAGGAATATGGAATCTCCATAATTAATCAACATATTTTGACACAAACTGAAATCGCATATATTCAGACCGTATGATTTTTTACTTGGTTACCGATATCTTCTTTGGTTTTATTGAATCCCTTATATTCAGATTGTATAACAAAGATTTACTACATAGGAGATGATAGGAAAAAAACACAGCCCTTACAAAAACTAAGCAAACATTAAGTTTCTTCTAACTGAAATGGAATTAAGAATATCTTAATGGTTTCATCTTTTACGAACCAAAGAAACTGAAAGCGAACCAAAAAGAGCAATATCTCGTATAACCGAAAACACCAAAAATACAAAACTATCCAAAAATATACACAAAAATATTCGAATACATCCGAAAATAACCATTAATACCCAAAAGCATCCAAAAACAAATACCCAAATGGTTACCTAATTCAACCAGAACAAAACCCAAATCAAACTGAAACATTTTAAAAACAAATGGTTCCAATTCTTGAAAACTGGAAAAACGAACTAAACATAATAGAATTGACGAACCGAATGCCCATTATCTAACTTTTTCCAAGTAAAAACTTCTACAATTTATATTTAATTATGAGGTGTTGTATTGTGCATGGTTTCTACAACAGTTTATCATGAGACACTTTTTTTTGTGCTACTAATTGTTTATCTAAAATGCCGTTTTTACGGATGTTATCAATTTTTAGATGTGGAAGCTAAGCCCAAACGAGTGTGCTTGGGCAACGAGTTTCACAGAGGAACTTGCAGCACTCCTAATAAATGCATTCAATTGTCAAACGTATCAATGCCGAAGAAAAATAGGTTTGGAGTAAAACCTTTTCAATGCAATTGTACGGAACAGATCTCCAGACATAGGTATACGACAGGAATAACGATTCAACGTTGTCATTGTAAATATCATTGCAAATGATATAAAGAAAAAAATTAGTGCAAATAACATTATTAATTAGGGAAAAAACTAGTTTAACCTTTATTTATCCATTAATACTAGTTTAACTCTAATTTCTAGTTTGTTTTCATATATTTTACTCTTATTTCCTTTGTTAACAAAAGAATAATTACTAAAATGCCAATACTGAATTTTTGGAATATTTATAATTTTGCCATCCACAAATTTAGTTTGTCTACGTTTTGTATAGCCATAGACTTAAATATATTTTTCTTTAGCCGTAGATTTATTAAAAATTCTATAGACTTAATAAAATTTCTGCAGACTTTTTACAACAAATCTGTCACGTTTGACCACAAATTTATTAAATATTGACAGATTTAATTTATTTGGCCACATATTTACTTAATTTGAACAGATTTGTGTAGAATTTGATAGATTTATTTTTCTTTAGCCACAGATTTGCTTGTTTTTGATAGATTTAATTTTGATTTGATTATTTTATTATTCTTAGCCACAAATTTACTTAATTTTAACAGACTTAGTTGAGATTTGATAGATTTATTTATTCTTTGAGTACAGATTTATTAGAATTTCACAAATTTAGTTAGAATTTGATAGATTTATTTATTATTTGACCACAGATTTGTTACAATTTGACATATTTGTTTAAACTTAAGCCACAACTTTATTTATGACTAGATATGAGTCTGTTGCGTTGCAACGGTTTTGTTTGATGTTTTAAATTTTATAGAAAACATAAAATAATAATCATTTTATTATAGTTTTATGATTGATTTGCATATGTTGTGTGAGATTTATTTTATAACTAAAAATAATTTTCATACATGAGTTCAAGTTAAAATTTGTATTTTATAATAATGGTACATAGATGAATTGTTATCAACTTTCTACTTGGATTTGAAAAAACATTATACTTAAATTTTTAAATTGAACCCAACCTAAAATAAAAATTGAATGAAAAATAAGAAAAATTGAAAGTCGAATAACGCCAATCAAGTAAATGATAACATTATACATTTTCTTATGTATTAATCTAATGTTTTATTAAATAAGTTTTTAAAATTTTATTTTGCTAGAATTTTTTTTAAAAAGGAAAAATGTTCTATTTTATAAATATCTTTTTTATTTACAATAAAAAATAAAAAAATATTAAATAATCCTTTACATTTTTGATTAGGATTTTAGAAATAGAAAATTACTGTAAGATAACCTTATACAATTATATTGTCTTTAGAAATTTAGAAATAAATAATTTGCTATAAAATAATAATTTCTAGTTACTAATAAATAATTTTAAAATTACTCTTTTTACAATTTCTATCAATACTAATTTTACACTTCTTTTTTAAATTAATAATTTTTAGTATCATGTTCACCATCAATAACTTGATAAATTTAGATAGTACCTTGTTCGAAAGTCGGAAACAGAATCAAAATCATTGTTCAGATAGAATTTTGTTCCAGATGATGCCGACAAATAAATTGCATCTTCATATGTCTTCACGAAAACACTTGTCATGATACGAACAATATTTTTACTTTCCACATGATACACTAAAAATGAATCCTTGCTACTGCCAAGTTAACAGTTGCAATTGTAGTACATGAGATTCAAATCCAGAGGACCAGTCTACACTCTAGTTCTATAAGTTTCAGAATCAAGCTAAGAAGAAGATATGATTTGGTTGAAATAGGCGATAGTAAACAAGCAAAATAAACACGAGATTGATTCAATTAAACAAGAGCTAGTATAGGGTATTTCATTGGGTTTTGAATTGGAGCCAAACAATTATTCAAGCGCGATGAAGTGCTTTCTAAAACTCGGATCACTCAGCTGGAACACTCCACTGTCGTGGCAGTGATCGCTTTGCAGATCGATCTCACCACCTAACTGTCGTTGGGATGAGGATCGATTGCAAGCTTTAGAGAACAGGTTCGATCAGTTCACTTACCACCCTAATATCTACTTTCGCTGATTAGGGATACTAAGCTCATTCAATACATGTCAAGTTATCATCCTAAGCGGTTAACTAGGTGATGAACTAGTGATCTAACATCAAGTGATCAGTTTAATGAAAGCAGTAAGAACAGTATGAATGAAGAACAGTTATGGATTGCTTATCTATGTTTAGCTCATGTCTCAACACCCTAAAAACCCTAGGTGAGCAAGGTCACTACTCGATCATGATGCACATAAACAAAGACATAAATCCTGAATAAAATTGCATAAGAACATAGTATGAAACAATAGGGTTCAGATGATCTTCTCTATGAGAGGATGGATTCTTCTCTCTTACAAGTTGCAGATCGCAAATACTCAATGTTCTCTTGTAAAAACTAGTGTAAGAAAATAGAAAATAGATAGATGTCGTTCTTATATGGAGGCGCCAATCAGAAGAAAAGAGATTAGGGCAACATGGCTTTAATTCCCGAAATAGGAGTTTCCATATTCATCTGGAACAATCTCCGGATCACTCCGTCTGCTTGTTCCGCTAGAGAGAGAACAGTCTCGGGACTGTTCTCTTGAGTGTTCTCCGCAGGAATGCTCCAAAAGGACTTCTTTTCATCATTCACCTTCTCTTCTTTCTTCTACCAACTCAAGACCTGTAAAAGGTCAAAAAGGACTAGACTGACACGAATTAGTGACTTGAAACAAAAGAAAACATATATACAATGATGTGAAAAACACCATATATCAATTCCCCCAGACTTAGATCCTTGTTTGTCCTCGAACAAGGCAAGTACCAAGAACAGGGAGAAAAGTTTGAAAGCGTGGGAACTCGCTTATTCTCAGCAACCATACTCTTACCACAAATCTCTGAACCATACAAGCTGTAGATTAGGACCACACACACTTACTGAGAACCCCCTGAACGCTGTTCGAAGATCGGCTCCTTACTCTACATCTCAACCTGAAAAGGCAACACTTTCGAGACAAAACTCCTTATGTTCAATTAAGATCAGCGTGAGCTTCTTGTCACAGGCTCTACTCAGAGAGAACGGGCTAGGTATAGAACAGACTAACTTTTATGGTGGAGTTCAAGAGTGTTTAGGGTTTACCAAGAGCGGGTGCAGGATATCGCACAAAATGGTCATGAGAGGACGGCTCCATTGAGGTCCACAGTCCTTACTCATCTCTGCTAATCGGACTGCTCTCCGATAGATCGATCATAGGACTGCTCTGCGTGATTCAACTTTCCCTTCAGAACACTTCACTGAAACCACCATTACCTTCTCAACTTCCCCAGTGGCATGCATCATAGATTCTTCCCCTTCTCGTCACCAGTAAATCAAAGCAAAAACTGAATTTTTTTTTTTTTAATATATACTGAAATACAAAATGCTGGGGTGACGAGCAAGGAGGTAACAAGTGATGTACATGATGCCACTGGTGATTCATTCTGGTTTGTTCTAGCCACTTACTTCTTCGTTGTTCTCTATGGTATCAGAACAGGCACCTCGGTTGTTCTCTCTCGTGCTGGAACAAGCACTCCGGTTGTTCTGCCTGCTTCCACTGTGTGAGCATTGATGAGTAAGAACTGCGTCGATCCTTTCCTCTCCGACCTTTTTGCACATATCTGCACATAAAGTACTAGAAAAGCAAATGCATGAGGGTGGAATAAAATGTCAGGGTTCAAGGTGGGAACTAGCTAAAGATGAGCTAGCCACTCAGGAACAGCAAGAGGGATAAAAATCGGATAAGAAGTCCTGAGTGTAGTTCTCATTCTACCCTGATCTAGTGCCCATGACAAGAAGAATTAAAGTCCAGATTAGGTTCAGATAAAGTGGAGTTAAGTCTGCCCAGTGTAACCTGATCGGTATAGAACTTCTGGAGTGTCAAATGAGATAAGTCAGGGTGTTCCAGGTCCATGTGTGGGTCTTTCTTCACTGCTATGGTCACTGAATAAGAAGGTTAAAGCACGAGGTGGTTAAAGAGCATCACAAAATAAGGTCCTGATTCCCACAATAGTTTTGACTGACTCGATCCTAAAGACTGACTCGATAAAAACATAAAAATGACACAAGGACTGACTCAAAAAGCACACAAGCGAATATAGTACAATCGCTCCCCCAGACTTAGTTCACACCATCCCTGGTTGTGAAAATAAATCAGAGGAAGCTGAAACACACCAAACAGAAGCAAATAACATAAAAAATAAATAGTTCAGATGGATAAGACAAGGGATAGAAATAGTCCTCTCGGACTCAGTCTGAATCGCCGCTACCGGAGTGACCAGCTGTCCTCCTGTTCCTCGGCAGTCTCTCTGCTCCAGTCGATGTTCCCGTGTGTTCCTTGCCTGGGCGCCTTGTTCTCTGTGGCGTACGCTCCTCCTGTGCTCCAATGCAGCCGCCTGTGATCGCCCTGAGTATCCTCTTCATGAGGCTGTTGTTCTTCTTCTGGGAATCAACCATCCAGCGCCTGTAGGCGTGATCATCAGTCACATCGGTGAAGTCCTCCAAGTCATACTCACCATCAGCCGGTGGAGTCACATGCTCCACATCATCCATGTCTTCATCATCGTGCTGAACCGGCGCCTTCGGATCATCGCAGAGGTGCTCTTCATCGAGTGAGAACACAATGTTCTCTAGGGATAAGAAGTCTGTGAACCCATGCATAGGGAGCTTGCAGTATAGAGGGTTCCCTTCTTTGTCCTGGAACTTGTAGGTGGTCTCGTCGCGCAGGATGTGGCATGCGATCAGATAAGGAGTATCGATGTACTCCAAGTCAGAGACAACCTTGTAGGAGCTGAGGTTGATGTTGAATCAGACTGCCGCAGACTGCCGCATCGATCCTTCTTATCGTCAGTCCGAATCAGGGTGTCTCTGCGGTCAGCGAACATGGAGATGAGATGGAACCCTGGGTTGGTCTTGACTTCCTGGATCGGGGTGATGTTCTCTCTGCGCATCTCGTCCTCAAGTCCCGTGTAGAGAACCTGGAGCTCTCCATTCGTGATCTTGGAGGTGTACTCCTTCGCGAACAGGACATTGGACACGATCTTGGCAATGATCCGGATAGCAGGGTTCCGGATCTGCGACTGATAAGCCTTGCGAGAGGTGAACTTGCCGGCTGCGATGAGATCCCAAAAGGTGTCTGCCGGCTTGAATTTCTTTTCCACTGAAACTCCCTTTGCCGTGTCTGCAATCTCGAGTAGGGCGTTCAGATCGTTGAGAGAGATGGTGCAAACTTGCCATCGGCCATGAAGGAGAAGGAGCAGTTCTCGTACGTAGGCGCATTCGGGTTTGGTAAGTGATCCTGCACGTCGCGAGCACTTGCCTGACCAAGTCTGGGTAGAGAACCTGGGCCTGGTAGCAGAGAGGCAGTGAATCCCATAGCTTGCATCGTGTCGAACACCTCAGTGTCAAGGCCTAGAGCGCCTAGTGTTGGCTGGTGCACGAACCGCGTGGGCAGGATCTCTGCTAGGAGGAGCCTGTGTATATCGCTGCCGACTCCTTGTCCCATCCCTCAACGTTGAAGTCAGGAGCATCGGATCATTGAGGTTGATGGAGCCCCTTCCTTGTTTGGCCATGGGAACCAGGTGGAGCACTCGCGGCTGGAGAAGATGTGCTCTCTGGCTGTTCTAGCGTTCTCATCTTTGGAGGCATCTGCAAAACAA
>NW_026617999.1:0-14320 GCF_000801105.2 Raphanus sativus
CCGCTACAACAGAGTCTTCTTTGACATATGAGGTTTTTCAAAAATCGTTTCATTCTGTTAACTGAAGAAACTCAAAAAAAGAGGAAACTAATGAAGTTCTTTATATCAATCACCTTGTGTTGTTGTTGTTAGGGACGTTTTTGAGATACTAAGTCTAGGGGGATCTTATTTGGTGAATGAAGAAGGTGGATCCAAAAGCCGAACAGGCGGTTTGAGTGTCTCCCTTTCTGGTCCTGAAGGTCATGTTATTGGCGGTGGGATTGGAATGCTTATTGCAGCCAGCCTCGTTCAGGTTTCTCAATTCTTCCTCTTCTTTATTGGTTTCATGTGGTATTATGAGTTTGGTTTCTTGTTTTTGTTTTTTTGTTTTTTTTTGAAGGTTGTGGCTTGTAGTTTTATATACGGAGGAGTTAATAACAGTAACAAGACTATCAAACAAGAAAATAAACCAAAGGAAGAGCACAAGGATAGCGAAATGGAGACTAATCCACAAGAAGAAGAAGAAGAAGAAGAAGCACAGGTGGGTCAGGAGACGCCACAGAACTTCTCAGGTCAGGGAATGAGTGGATGGCCCGGTTCAGGGGAAGGTTCAGTCTCAGTCTCAGGCAGATCACTTGACTCTACTAGCGGAAGAAACCTACTCACTGATATTGACTTGACTCGCGGATGATTCAGAACGAGACAGTATTTAATCTTTCTTCCTATTTTACTACCTTCTTAGCTATTGAAGCAGCAGCAGCAGCAGCAGCATACGTGCAGAATGTGAATGCTGTAAATATCTTCTTTGTTGTTGTAGATTTTATCTGAGAATGTTAAAACCAGAAATCTCGGAGAATTGAGACAGATCTCTGTGTTCCTTGTAACATTGTTAATGTAGCAACTAGCTAGACCCCTTTCTTCAGGTTATTATTTAAGGAGATGTTTAACTTTAGCTATCCCATAAAGCTCTCTCTCTCTTTCTTTGTGGTCGTCACCAAGAAACCTGGTTTTCATCAGTAGAGAGGTCTTAACTTTGAGCACCGTGAGTTTCTTATTCAGTTCTTCCTCCCTTATAGAAACCAACACATTAATAAGTATTTATTTTACTAAAGTTGATTTACTAAAACATTTTTTGTGTATTATGATGAGGTAATGCTTGTTTTACTAAACTTGATTAACCGTGAGTCACTGAGTGCAACCGGTTTGGATTTGTGAAACGTAAACAGAACAAATTGGAACCAAAGTCAAATGTGATTTTGCTTTATTACATGACAAGTTCACGAGTCACGACCAAAGTAGAGTTATCAACAGAGTGAATCGGATAACACCACCATTCATGAGAGGTTCAGAAGCTTCTTGATGTCATGCTGCAGAAAAAAACAAGAGGACATAACATAAGCACAAAGAGAGTAAAAAAGTGTTCAGAATCAGGACTTCAAGAGACGGAAAGAGACGGTTTCATTACCTCTAGTGTAAGAGGAGAAGTAGTTGGGTAGTAACGTTCAACAGCTTGACCATTCTTGTCAACAAGAAACTTGGCAAAGTTCCACTGAATCTCGTCCCGAAGATTCCCCATTTGCCTTTTTTCAAGAACTTATAAAGAGGGGAAGCATTCTCTCCGTTCACTTCAATCTAAAACACACAACGGAGAAAGATTCAACATTGAGATACAAGTTGTAACCAATTCCTGGTCTTACCTTGTTGAAAATGGGGAACTCAGATTTGAAGCGTGTACAGACAAACTCTGTAATTTGGGCAGTAGTTCCAGGTTCCTCTTCACCAAATTGATTACAAGGAAATGCTAGAATCTCCAGACCTTGCAGCAGAAACAAAACATCAAGTCTTTGAAAAAAGCTAATCAGCTGGGAAGAAACAAAGAGACTTTGAGTGATTTTTGGTTGAAACCAGTTTTTTACCTTTGTCTTTGTACTTGTTGTAAAGCTCATTCAATTCAGTGTAGTTAGAGTTCGTCATCCCACTGAGACCATCAGAAACAAACGTTTAGCATCAAAATTACAATAATGGAAGTTTATAGCTAAGAGGTGTGTGTGTGTAAAAGAAAGCTTTAACCATTTGGAAGCGACATTGACAATTAGAAGAACTTTGTCTTTGTATTGACTGAGTTCTAAGCTGTTTCCATTTGCATCCTGTTCCAAGAAGAACAAGAAGAAGAGATATAGCGATTATTTAGATAAAGACTTGCACTTTAAAACAAAAAAAAAAGAGAGGGTAATACATCTTAAGTTCAAAGTAATAGTCTTTCTTTCTTGAGAAAAACAAGAAGAAGCTAACCATTCATGGATCTCTTTTTTACACACTAAAAAAAACCCTAAACCAAAGATCATTCCTTTTAGCAAAAACACACAAACATTTTTTTCTATTATTAAAGAGTGTTGATTGAAGTTAAGCAATTGTCACC
The DNA here is from genome assembly GCF_000801105.2 of Raphanus sativus. Lineage (NCBI taxonomy): Eukaryota > Viridiplantae > Streptophyta > Magnoliopsida > Brassicales > Brassicaceae > Raphanus > Raphanus sativus. Next base: position 2,399 of record NW_026617999.1, read on the forward strand.
TCGATGCTTATATCGTAAACAGATTCTGGGTCTTTCGTCGCCATAGAAGCACGAGAAATGAGAGAGAAGAGTGCTGCGAGTAGGACAGAAGAAACAAAGCTAAAAGGCATGAAAAATGCAGTCTCTGCTCTGGCCTATCCGTCCTCACGCGCTGTTAATGCGAGTGGCTTTTAATGATGGGCCGTTGCGGTTGCTTATTATTTCAGCTTTATTGCGCCTGATGCGTAAAACTAAAGCATCATCTTCAAATAAAATGCATCCAAAGGACACGAGTAAAGAAACAAATCTCGGACCATTTCTCAGCATCTGCCATCATAACCCACAAGTCAGATTTATGTATTTTTATTCTCAAATGATATAAGGTTACTCTCCCTTGTCAGTGTGGAGCGTTTTTCTAGATTTGAACGGCATGCATTCTTAGTTTGCTTGTGACATTTCTTTTCCAGTATTCTAGAAGAAGAATACGATAAAGCATCATCTTTTGTGCTAGGTATTTATTATCAGGAACCATCCTGAGAACCATTGAACCAATCATGTGAAATTTCTTATTATGCTAACGTAACAAATCATATAGTTCATCAAATCACACAACCAAGTAATCTGTTTGTGGATCGGTTTAGTTTGGTTTTCTAAACCCGCTCCACTTGAACCTCACGGATCGCCAGACTATCAAGCCTCTTAGGACGTTTGTAGTTCTTCAACAAGAGAGAGCAACACACAACACTAACAGAAGAAGCAGCCATTGCAGCACCTGCAATCCACGGAGGCAACCTGAACCTGGTAGACGGGAAAAGCACCCCCGCAGCGATCGGTATGCCCATGAGGTTATACCCGAGAGCCCATACGTAGTTGAGACGGATCCTTGAGAACGTTTTCCTCGAAAGATCAATGGCTGTGATCACATCTTCCAAGTTACTTTTCATCAGGACAATATCAGCTGCTTCTATTGCAATGTCGGTTCCTGCACCAATAGCCATTCCTACATCCGCTGCCACGAGAGCAGGTGAGTCATTGACTCCGTCTCCAACCATCGCCACAACATGACCCGCAGCCTACAGAATCATTGTTTCTATCATTTATAATCTTATATATTTAAAAGATATTTACTGTGGAGCTACATACCTGTAGTTCCTTGACTTTCTCTGCTTTCTGCTCGGGTTTAGCTTCTGCGATAACAGAGTCGATACCGACTTCTCTAGCAATGGAGTTTGCAGTTCCCCAGTTGTCACCTGTTACCATGATGCTTTTGATATTCATGGATTTTAGAATTGAGATGGCTTCTCGAGCACTCGGTTTTACAGGATCCGAAACAGCTAGAACTCCAGTTAACTCATTGTCTATAGACACGAGAATTCCTGTCTGGGCCATCTCTTCAGCTTCTGCTAGCAACTCCTCAGCATCGGCTGTAATAGTAACTTTGTAACCAGACATGAGGCTCTTGTTTCCCACCATAATCTCTCTTCCTTTAACAGTCGCTCTCACTCCGGTTCCAGTGATAGACACAAAATCACGGGCTTCAGGCCACGTAGGGTTCTCTTCGTCATCTCTGAATTTCTTTGCATATTCAACAATGGCCTTTGCCAATGGATGCTCGCTGTTTACCTGATAAAAAGATAGTGACATCGTAGAGATCAAACTTTTGAGGCATGCCACGAGTTTGTATATGTGTTTGATAGTTACAAGAGATTACCTCAGTTGCAGCCACAAGTTCATAGAATTCTCGAAGTACCATGTTTTTCAGGAGTTTGGTTTTAACAACAACGGGTTTCCCCATCGTGAGAGTTCCTGTCTTGTCAAATACAATGCAATTTACCTACACATTCATTCGATCTGTTAGGTTTCATCATCTGAAAAAAAATCAAAATGGTACAGAACAATCATATATAATATAATAAGTTACAATGCAAGAGGCTCAACCTTGTGTGCTCTTTCTAGAGCTTGACCACCCTTTATCAGCACACCTTGGGATGCACCAACCCCAGTTCCAACCATAACAGCGGTTGGAGTAGCCAGCCCAAGAGCACATGGACAAGCTATGACCATGACAGAGATTCCAAACTGAAGAGCTAGCTCAAAGCTATCCATTGAAGAAGGTATCCATGATTCAGGGTACCAATGCAGTTTTCCAGCTAAGAACCAGGCAAGCCAAGTTGAGAACGATAGGAAAATTACCTGCAATATTATAATTCGTAAGTTTAAGAAGTAGTTGTGCCTTTAAAAGACTAAACTTGAATTTCAACCGACAAGAATACTACTCACCAGAGGAACAAAGAACTTGGATATCCGATCAGCCAACTTCTGAACTGGAGCTTTGGCTAGCTGGGCGGATTCAACAAGTCGAACAATCTGTGCAAGAGCACTCTCTGAACCAACCCTTGTCACCTTAATATGCAGAACACCGTTCTCGTTCAGTGTGCCTCCTATAACAGTATCACCCTTTCTCTTTGCCACTGGCCTTGCCTCTCCAGTTATCATACTTTCATTCACATGACTTTGTCCCCATATAACATAACCATCGGAAGCTACTTTAGCACCAGGAACGATCTTGATCACGTCGTTCTTCTGTATCAATCGGCCATCAATCTCTTCTTCACCAGTCACATTCCCTTCCTCGTCCACAGTCAACAATATCGCAGTGTCTGGTGCCAAGTTCATAAGCTTTGCGATCGCTTGAGATGTTTTGCCTTTTGCCATTATCTCCAGATACTTTCCTAGTATGATAAACGAAATGAGCATGGCACTAGTCTCAAAGAAATCTACTCCCTTGAAATCAGGAGATGTTGCAGCTCTCAACACTGTGTATAACGAATAGAAATAAGCTGCATTTGTTCCCAGAGCAATCAGAACATCCATGTTAGCTGATCCTCGGCGTAAAGCCTTGTAAGAGCCAACATAGAATCTCCAGCCGATGATAAACTGTACAGGTGTAGCCAAAACCCACCTTATGATTTCTCCAACGGTGAGCATATTGATGACCTTAAACATTAGCAAATGTTTAATTCCAGGGATATACATAAAGACCATGGCTGTCAAAAACACTGGTACCGTAAAAACCAAACTCCAGAGAAACGACTTATAGTACTGCTTGATCTCTTCTTGCTTTTGAGACTCTCTGCCCACCCCTCCCTCGGAGAATACTGTTGCCTTGATGTGACCACTATGACCAAAGACAGTAGACTCTATCACACGAATGAAGTTCCTCGGCCCCGTCACATCAGGTTTGTACAACACAGATATCTTATCACTTCCATGGCTGATCTCAACACTCTGAACCCCAGGAAGTGCTTCAAGCGATCTTTCTATCATCGTCATTGCTTCATCAGTAAACTCGCCATCGATCTTCAAATCAATCTTGCTGACATCTTCGCCTGTGCTTATAAGAATCGCTTCAAATCCAGCATTATCTATCTCTTCCAGTAGTTTATCGTAACTCAGGAGCGTGGGATTATAATGAACTTCAGCTTCTTCAATTGCTAAGGCAACATGAGCTCTTTGTACACCATAAAGTGATTGCAGTACGCTTTCAATGGATGAAGAACATGAGGTACAAGTCATACCGTTTATTCTTATCCTGCATACTTGTCTGGACCTCTCATTCGCCTCATTTTCTATCAGTGATGCTTCAAATCCAGCATCTTCAATAGTCTCACGAATCGTCTCCACCTACCCAATCAGTACAACAATCCAGATTAAAATAGATAACGAAACCTATTATCCTAATTTACCATAGTAAATGAAACACGTTATCAAGTATGTTCAGGAAGTGAATCAACCAAGAGATACTCAACTCACTGTCAGAGAGAAATACGTTTTGATTCTTGTAAAGCCAAGCGTAATAAGGAGAGTATAAGGGTGCTTACTAAAGTAAACTAAGAACAGTTTTGATCAGTAGGAAAATATCGTTTTGTGACAAGGTCTGTTGCTAAGAAATTCACACAAAAGGTGAAGTTGCATAACTGATAAAGAAGCTTGGTTACGGCTTAGAGAATGAAGAGTTCTAGGGAGCAAAGAATGAGGGTTTAAAATGTCTCAAGTAACTTATTTAGATGAAGTTTCATGGCTGTTTCTTATGGAACAAGTTGGAAACCAACTCAATGGGTTTTATCAACAAACAACAATGAAAGCTCTAGCACTGTATTAGTGGGCGTCATAAGTAAAAAATTTCGAGGAATTCTACAGATATATACTTGCAGGCAGCTCAGAATGACATCATATTGCAGTTCATAAGATATATGAATGCAGGAAGGATAAACTTTGGATCAGCTTCCAACTGAGCTAAGGAGCTACGTGTGAGCAAGCTTCAAGCAGTTCTTAAATTGACAGAGTTACTACAGCCTGAGAAAGTGAGGATCTGAGAATGGACATGATAAGAGACTGTGAGCCAAATCAGAGGGTTTGATGTTACAACTGTGAACGAACGCAACAAGATTATTTATGTGACTAATTAAGGTAATGAGAGGGTTCCAAAAAAAAAAAAGTGACGATGGTAACTAATATTAAATCAATTCATAACCTATTGTGGTGGATCAAATATCGTCAACCTTCTTGATATTGTTAGAGATCAACATTCAATAAAAAAAAAACTATTCACACGAATCCCATGAAAAATCAATATAACAGCTCGATCGATTCCAATATAACAATAAGAAGAAGCAGATATTGAATTTTCAATCAAAAAAAAAAGAAGAAAAAAACTTACATCGACAGAGGTAGGGTAGAACTGGATTTGAGCCCGGTTGTTGAGAGCGTCGATGACCGCTTCGTGAATCCCGGGAAGACGCTTGATCTCTTTCTCGATAGATCCAGCGCACGCGGAGCATGTCATCCCCGTGACGCGGAAAACCGCATCGGAGACCGCCTCCTCCTCGTCGATCTTAAGCACCGCCGTCTCCGACGGTGATCCATCTCCGCCGCCGCGTGGCCTGCTGTTTAGATGTTTCCGCAGCACAGGAGGGTAACGGCCGCTGAATCTCTCTTTGCGTATGCATGTGAGCGACAATAGCTTCGTGGCCATTGGGGGAGGAAAGACCAGGTGTTTAGTCGTTTACAATTTTGATTCCTTTTACGTTTATACTTTCGAATGGGGTAAGCTTTTTAAATATAGATCAGATGAGAGGGAAAAAGGAGTCGGTTGGTAAATGACAAAATATATGCGCCGATTATATAAATATCCAAACTATCGGGTTCTTTCCGTAAATACTCTCTTCTATCTAATTCTTTCAGTGAAATTAATTATGGTTATATGACAAAATTCTATTGCCAAAGTATATTATATTATAAAGAAATATTTTTTTAAAAAAAATATATAGTAATTTTATAACATTTATATATTAGTAAGAATAGGTAATATAATTTTCATATTTAAAATAAAATAGAAATAAAGAAAATGTTTATAATTTAAAAAATACTCAAATGTCTTAAAATAAGCATGAGAACTGTATTTATAACATATTTTACTAATATGTAAAAATAATCAGTGTTGACTGAACAAAATAATTTACTATTGTTTTCTGTGTGTTCTGATCTGTATTCCATTACTTAGTGGAAAATTTAATTGTTTCCCTTGCTGTTATTTCTTAAATTTAAAACTGCAGTTTTGTATAAAAATTATGATTGGTGAATTAAAAGTGCCTTTACAAATACCATTTTAAATTCCGTAGTATGGTTTTGACCATTCACTGTCTAAATAAGTAAATAGTGACTGCCTTTATTAGGTTCTCTAAAATAATTGGTTGATTAAATAATTACAGTGCATTATGTCACTGTTATGACATCACATATTATGCGTTGAGCAATAATACATAGTAAAATTCAAATTTTAATTCAAAATATTTCAAAAATGAATGGAAGAGAATATAATAATCTCTCTATTTTTAAATAAGTGTTACTTTAGTATTTTTACTTTTTTTTTGATAAATACTTTAGTATTTTTACTTGTTTCATAAAAAATGTTATTCTATAATTTTAATGCAATTTATATTTATTTTTATCTCAATATTAATTGCAAAATGCATTGATCTTATAAATAAATTTATTTATCTAAAATACTATTGGTTAACCATATGAAATAAATAAAAATATAATTGTGTGTTCAACTATTTTCTTAATATGTATGAAAAGTGTTTAATTGACACTGTTTATGAAACAGATCGTGAGTATCTGTAAACTGTATATAAACTATAGCCTGAAGCAATTTTACTTGTTCTTGTTTTTCTTTTGCATCTTATTTTATTCTCCATTTGCAAGAAAAAAGGCAAGTAAATTCTTTCAAGTTACATATTTGGCATATGGCGGCGTACTATGCAACCGTTGCGTGCTAGAGAAACAATGTATTTTAAAAAAAAAATTCAACGGGAAATTTACTAATACATATCCAGTTTAAGGTAAGATGGAATCTATTATACCTGGCGGTCTGAGCTTTAATGGCACTCAACGTCGTGAGAACAGATAAGTAGTACCAACCATGAAATTGGCGGCTTTCTAAAATAGTCAAAGGACCTTTTTATTAAGATTGAATCCAACGTTTATGAGATTTCAATTCAACCAGCAAACTCTTTTGAAAATGGAAGACACCGTAAGTATAACATAAAGAAGCATCATACAAAGTTCCAAAAATATTTCACACTACACACATTCTTTAACTTCTCATAGAATTTCCAAATTTAAAAAATCTTTTACAAACTCTATGTTTATCTCTTCCTTTACAAACACACTGTAAACACACACCCACCAAAACTAATCAAGAACAAAAGTAACACGTAAGAAACTCAGAACACACACTCGTCAAGATAAGAGAACAATAACAACTTTAAAACGTGTCGACTGATTTACATGAGTTGGGGTGGTGTTTTGGTTTTCCAGTTAGCCATTCGTCATCATTCAGCACTCATCACGAGTCAAGCGCGAGCTCAGCCCAAGCCAAAGAAGATGATCTAAGCTCTGCGGAAATCGACAAACTGATTCTACTCTCCAACGTCTCACATAACTCCTGCACTGATGGCTTGTTGTTATTGTTGCTGTTGTTGTTCGGATCCCTGTTCAAGCATTGCCTCGCCACCTCACACACCGTTTCAAGCTCTTCTTGGTTAAAATGCTTCAGCTCTGGATCCACCAAACTCGTCATTGCCTCTGGTGTTTCAAGATACTCCTTTGCCTGCAACAAATGTAACGAGGGTGTAAAAAAAAAGAGGAGTTTACTCACAGCTTAAGGTATTTTCAGAGAGAATAGCTTCTTCTTTACCCATTCAATTAAGAAGCCTCTGTCTTTGCAGAAAGGAGGTCTTCCGCTCACAATCTCCAGCAAAAGAACACCAAATGCATATATATTACCAGACACATCCAGATATCGACTCTCCATTGCGTTTGGGAGCACGCATACCGCACCTTCACTGTTAATATTTCTCAAATTCTTCTCTGATCTCGCAAGAATCGTCTTCCAGCATTCAAAATCAACCAGCTGCATCATAGAAACATAAGCTTAACTGTATTGTTCAGATAACAAAGCTGGTCTCACTTTACTTTTTACCTTGGGAGTAAAATCTTCTGTAAGATAGATCGCGTTTGAGCTCAGCTCAGAGATTGTAAATGGAGGATCCAGTTCCATATGAAGGTACTTGAGACCGCGTGCAATGCCTATGACAATCTTCATCCGTCTTGCCCATGATACCAAAGCCGCTTCCCCATCTGCATCAGAACATTTATCATAGCAATGTTAATCTATAGTCTAAAACAGTATAGTATGATGCAACACAAAAGCTCTGATGAGGAAGTTGAGATTTTTACAGTGGAGGTGCTCGTATAGCGTTCCGTTTGATGCATACTCAAAAACAAGCATTCTTGCAAACGGTGAGGTCTCTTTGCAGTATCCCAGCAGTTTCCCTGCGTTCTCGTGGTTCAGTCTAGCCAAATCTGCAACCTGAAACAGTGCAAAAATGGCTTAGAAAAGGCTCAGTTTTTCTTTGTAACATGAGCAGAAGCTACCTCTCTCTGGAAATAGAGCTCGAGGTATCCGGTCCAATCTTCTTCTTTGACGCAAAGAGAGATCACAGCAATCTCAGGTCCACCTTTCATTGTTCCTTTATAGACCTGACTATCAGCAGATAAACCAATGATGTTGCTGAAGTCTTCACACGCCACCTCAAGCTCTTGCCTTGTGAATCTCGAGACATCCTTGAGCATTTCAGAATCTGGAGTAATAAGAGAACAAAAAGCCACACTTATTTTGAGTTGTTTGAATTGGAATGTTGGAAGATTTTTTTGGAAAGATGATGATTTCTAACCAACGTAGACTGCGAACTTTTCCTTTAGGCTTGAAGATTTCTTCCAAGGAATGATGAGAGAAGGCCTGTTTTGCCAGCGGTGAACTGCTGAGAAAAGTGCAACCAGGCAGAACAAAGCGACCATTGATCCTGTGACTATCTCAAGCGCAAGAAGCCACTTAGGTCTTGATGTTTTATGATGCTTAGCCACAATTTCAGCTGACTGGTGCTTTGGTGGGGAGCTGGGACTTTCATGAGTTTTGACCAGCTGTGCGTTACCTGCCCCCACGGATTATTACATTTTAGTAAAAACCAAGACCAGCTGGGCCATGAAATGAAAACAAAAAAGCTATATCTTACACACCGCATTGGGAAGATGGTCTGTGCTTAAGATCCTTGTTTTGCATGCAGTTCCCTTGAAAGCTCGTCCTAGTTTTGACCATAAAAAAAAGGAGAAACTCTCAAGCAAAACTGGAGATGTCTAGAGCTCGAAAAAGACAACCTAGATGATAAGAATACCTTGGAAAGTGCTCCAAACACTTTGGAATGTTTCCCACAAAGAAGTTGTATGAAAAGTCAGCTACTTTCAACTGAGAAGACTTGCACAGACCAGCAGTATTAGCACTTGAATTTGAAGAAAACCTGCAACAGAGTTGAGTAAAACCAAAATCCCATTAAAACATTTGCCATTGCAGACAGAAGTGTTTCATACTATTTTGCTAAACTCACAATTTTGACGGATAGCCAGATGATCCAGCGGCGAGAAGACTTCCCTGAAGCCTATTCCTGTCGATATGAAGTTCTTTAAGGTACTTCAAGTTACCAATCTCTGAAGGCAGCTTTCCCGTTAAACCATTGGACTGAAGGTTTCTGCAAAATGTGAAACAAAAGCGTCATTATGAAGAAAAGGTATTGAAACCGTCAGTTTTGGTTGCTGTAAAAGGTTGAGTCTTTTTATTACATGATGATAATGCTGGACAAACTCCCGACCTCAGCGGGGATAGGACCCATGAGATGATTGTTTCCTAAGTCCAAGATCTTGAGATTACTCAACTTGCCAATCTCCTTTGGTATTGTCCCGAGTAGAAGGTTCCCATGTAAGACTCTACCAGAAGCATTCAATGATTGTCAAAATCACAAACATCAAACTATATATTATGTCAAGAGAGAGATGGAAAGCGTACAGTTCCTGAAGGAAGGTTAATTGACACAACTCAGGCGCAAGAAACCCTTTAATAGATGAAGCAGATATGTTTCTGCACACGAAAAGAAAGATCAAAATCAACAAGCCAAATCTCACTCATAAAAGAAGTGATGTTGTTGCAGATAAAGAGAGTGTTACATCTTGATGACATGGTCTTTAGAGGGAGAGCAAGTAACGCCGGACCAAGCGCAAGGATGTGAATTGGGGTCGTTCCAGTTAGACATAACTAGGAAAGGGTCTTCATAGATTGCTTCCTTGAATCTTCTTAGAGCTTCAACTGTACACAGAGAGTTAGAGAGATGATTTTGTATAAATTAAAAGCTTTTAACTTTGACAGATTCTACTGATTTTCTCGGGAAACAAATATAGTAATCTTTTTTTTTTCTCATGGTCGATTGAGATGTCTAGACTAAGGTTGGAGAAAACGATTCGATCCAAAGAATCTGAGATCTGGGTGGGTTTAAGCAGATAAACAGTACCTTCGTTAGAGGCGAAGGCATCACAGGAGATGAAGAAGAGGCCAAGAAGAAGAGACAGCCGTAGAAGAGGTAAAGAACAACAGTTCGATCTCATTTTCTTTCTTTCTGGAGATTCACTCTCAAGTTCGACTCATTAAAGACGGCAACTTTCGTGGAGTACTACTCTGAAGAAACAGAGATGTTTGAGCTCCAAGATTAGCAAAGAGAGAAAGAGAGAATGAAATTGTAGAGATTAGAGGATTTAGCTAATATCCTATCAAAGGAAACTCACTTGAAAAGGGGAAAAAAGAAAGTTGGAGAATTAGCAGAGATGGTGAAGTGTGGGGTGAGAGAGAGAGAGAGAGACTTGGATTCAAAGACAGGTCTTTTGTTTCATTGGATGGTAGAAAATGTCTTTTAAAATATAAATTAAAATAATAGCATAATAAATCTATAAATATTGCAATGAAATAATTTATAACAATTTTTATAAGTTCAAGTTCATATAATAATAATAGTAACAAATTATGTGACAAAAAATAATTCTAGTACTGATCAGGATATATCCAAATATTTATAAATCAGGAATTGATTTGTACTACCATTCAGATATCTACAATTGTATTCTTTTGCGTGAAATTTCAATCGTAATTGCTATTTTTATTTTATACATAATGGCAAATCACTACCGTATCTGTTAAAATCGTATCATATTTTTTACGAGTACAAATTGTTTTTAGAAATGATTTGTTTCAGGCTTTACTACAAATAACAAGAATATATACACGCTAGCTTTTGATTCCAATCGCAAAAAGTCTATCTAGAATAGTGTTGGAAATTTTGCCCACAAAAAAAAAGAATAGTGTTTGAAATTATCAAATTTCGTTGGGTGATTCTTAAATATAGAGTATAGTATTGTTGCTAATCATTGAAGTAATAGCGCGTTAAATGATTTAACTTGAATCATTAAGAACATCTCTGTGGTACGGTGATCTAGGCTCCTGTTAGGCTAGCTATTGGTATGGTGGGACATACAGTACTTCCGTAGTCCGTATATGTCATCTATGAATTGTATTTTAATCAGTCGTTGAACATATACATGCAAGTTGCAACGCTAGAGCGTTTTTACGATCTAATGATAAGTGGATTTTTTTTTTGGTCAACATGACAAGTAGATTTATATCGTAATTTTTATAAAAAGGAAGAAATAAAATCTGTTCACCGTGAGAAAAAACTGTAAAAGAGTAATTTAAATATACTCTTCTTTTACATAAAACTTTTTTTTAATCAAAGTTTGCATAAATTATTAGAAGTTTTTTTTTTTGGTCAACATTCAATACTTGCAATGAGTTGTGTTCCTATATATAATACTACTCCACTATTATAGTGAGGGTAAAAGAGTCCGTCAGAATTTACGCCACCAATCGTGCGAGCTTATGCTTGGAGGTTTATATTGATTGAGATCTGTCGCAAACATATTGTTTCAACTATTATTTTTGGATATATAACCATGTAGATTCATAATAGGAAAATGCATCAAATGGAGACAAAGTCGATTCAGTGAGGGGTCGTCCAAGGATATTTACCAAGTAGCTTTCAGTTTTGACTCGTAAGAGTTGTGCTTTGTTGTATACTCTCCTTTTTGTAAGGGGCAGTTGTCTCAAATAATTATAAAATAGGTTTCTTTATTAAAAAATCTACAAGGAGAAAAATGAATAAAAAATGTTTTATTAAAAAGCCAAAAACTCTTATATCCTTACTTAATAGATATATAGATATAAATAATTATTTAAACAAAAACAAACAAAATAGTTGACAAAAATTATAGTTTTCGAATTATATGTTTTCGAATTCGAAATTTTTTATCTTTTGGAAATTCAAAAATTCATTTGAAACTATTTTAAAAAAAAATTATTATATTTTAAAAAAAATCTCTAAACCCTACTCCTTTCCTAAAAAAGAAACTGCACTCCTCAAATCTAAACACTAAATCTATAGAGAC
>NW_026618000.1:0-14320 GCF_000801105.2 Raphanus sativus
AATAAAATCAAAAATTAAGAAAGGTATTTTCTCGAAGCGTCATAATTTTGAAATTTTCCATAAAACAGTACCTATTCCATTCATATCTTATTTTAAAAAGTTAATTTAGACCTATTACTATTACATATATACAGCCCTGCATATATAATGCTTTGTAGTCCACGTATTGTATTACGTGACAACGATTTCCTTGTGTTTCTCTGAGGCCGAATCTTTTTGCTAGGGTTTTGCCTCGTGGAGATGGCTGACGCCAAAATTGAAGAGATAGTTTGTGAAGACAGAATCAGTGCTTTACCAGAAGATCTGCTTGTGACAATACTTTTGCATGTCCCGATTAAAGATGCAATTTCCACCATGATTTTGTCTAAAAGATGGTGCTTTATCTGGACGAGTCTGCCTAAACTTGAATATGATTTCTTTTCTGATAATGATGAAGATGACGATGATAAAGTTGTTGATAGTGATGATGATGATGATGAGAGCAAGATGACTAGTTGGTGTTTTTTTGATAAGTCAATGGAACTCCACAAAGCGCCTGTTTTAAAAACTTTGCTTATCAAACTTGGTCTTGGTCCGGGATGTTTTAGTGATACCGATGTCGAAAAGTGGATTGCAAAAGCTGTTGATGGCCGAGTGGTTGTGTTAAAATTCAAGCTTTCATGGTCCAACGGTCCAACCAGATTGCCTAAAAGCCTTTACACATGTGAAACACTCAAGAAACTAACTCTCTCTCACAAAATTCTTTTGGATTTCCCATCGTCTTCTTTACTCCCATCCCTCGAGTTTCTTGAACTTCTCTTTGTGGTCTATAAAGACGATGCTTCTCTTGATAGTTTTTTTTCGCATTGTCCAGTTCTTTATATTTTGGTGGTGAAACGAAACAGACGAAACAGGGATGATAATATAACAAATTTTAGTGTGAAAATTCCTTCTTTAGGAGGCTTATTCTATGTTAGTGATGAGATTATTTCCTCACTGCCAGATGAGGATGAGGTAGTAGATACCGGTAAGTGTTTAGCTATTGATACTCCGGCATTATTAGACTTAACCATCATTGATCATTCTGGAGACTCTTTCTCAATTGAGGATATGCCTTGTCTTGAGTTTGCATTAATCAATGTAAAGTCTTTCCCCAATATCGACAAGTGGAAAACATCTCTTTCAGCAGTCCAGTCTCTTATGTTGTATATGCCTGATCAAGTGGTAGCTCTCTATCTCTTTATCTGTGTAACAAACCTGTTAGTTTTGGTTACATTGTCGCATATAATTAACTGTATATGTTCTCGTTTATTTCGTTGTAGGTTTTGCCCTTTAGCACCGTCAAGTTCTCTCGACTTATGAAGTTAAGAATATGTCCACATAGATCAGACTGGTTGGAAGCACTCGTACTTTTACTTAAAAATGCTCCAAAACTTACAGAACTTTTGGTCGATTATGTACGTATATATATCAGCCTCTTCTTTTAGCTTCAACGGACTAAAATGTTAGTCATTATTTGCTTAATATAGAACCTTCATTGCTTCTCAGGCATTTACCCCAGAAGGGATCCCACTTTCATGGATCCAACCAAGTTCTATTCCTGGATGCTTGTCGTCACAACTCAAATCTTTTGAGTATATAGAATATGGAGGAAGAGAAGAAGAGAAAGAATTTGTGATGTATATCCTAGCTAACTCTAAGCGTTTAAAGAAGGCAATAATCTCTGTGAAACCCGATCTTGAAGATAAAAATTTGATCATCGAGGAGTTAAGAGATATTCCGAAGGTCTCAACTTTTGTTGAAATGGTAATTGTGTTGGATGATGCTTGAGTAGCCTTTTAAGGAAGCTCAGTTATTCGATCCTCGCTTTCCTCTGTTTAGCGATGGGATGGAAGTATTAAGACTTTTGTCCTTTTTCTTTTAGCCAATTCTGTTTTTTTCGTTCTGAAAAAGTTTTTCTTTTGTAATCCTCATGAGCCACTTCCTGATTTTTGTTTGTTTTAGAAAGCTATCTTTGTCGTTGCATGTCAACTTCAGAGATCATATCAAAATGAAACACAACTTATGAAAACTGAGAACATATCATACATACTTGATCCTCATCAGCAACAGATCCATCGGTAGACCGTAGACCCAAGTGCAAAGAAAGATGACGCATAGATAACCCTCTGTACAGTCTTCGTCTCCTTCATTGTCTAAACCTAAAGTTAAGATATGGGAAGAAACGCTTTACCGTAACAAATTTGGATGGATCAGGAAGCCAAGGCTCAACAAGAGCCGCGGCGTGGAAAACGATCTCGCAACCGGAGCAAGCTTCCGTTAAAGAACGGTAGTCCGTTACGTCTCCGTAAGCTAGCTCGAAAGCGTCATTTACTGGAGGAAGTGAAGATACGTCGCTTGTGCGGCGGACCAAGGCGCGTACGGAGTGGCAGCGACGGAGGAGGGCGTGGCAGAGTCGTGCGCCTAAGTAACCAGAAGAGCCGGTGACCAGTATTTTCATTATTTTACTTTATTAGCTTGTGTGACAGACAGAGAGAGAGATTACTGTAGATTTTTTGCGTATATATGATTTTCTTTTAATTAGCTGTTACTAATTTCAAAAGACGCTTTTTATCCTTCCTTTCACACAGCTTTTGTTATGGTCGAGTTTAAGACAGGGGGTAAACCAGCCTTTTGCATTAAACGAATCGTTTTTGCATTAATTACCCAACCACGTTCGCTGTTCGGTAAGACATGGGTAAAACGGTCTTTTACAGAATACTCTTTCACATGTTTTTTTAATCAGTTAGCTATGTACTTAAAGTAAACAAGTTTGTGTTAATGGATTACAGGTGTTGTAACGGCTTGAGTCATACAGAAACAACTACCCAAAAGCGTTTACTATCGTCCCTTGGGTTTCAGGTGTTGTAACGGCTTGAGCAGAACCTATTTGGACAAATAGTAAAGAGACAGCTTTGGTTATTTCATCTTGTGCTTCCATTTTTCAGAATCTTGCTAAGTTGAAGAACCGGACCAAACCAACATGCTAACATCTTTGGCCTATTGTATACGAGAATATAATATATTTTTTTTATATCAAATGTTTGTCTGCTGGTTGTGAAAGTGAATCTTTGACTTGTTATCAGGTTGTATGCGACAGAGAGATACAACAGAACATATCTCGATTAAGGGGTAATTAGGCTCAAATGCCTATATCCGGTAAATATGTTACAAAACATCGAAGTGTACTTCTGTAACGTATAATTGAATGAACAATAGAAACAAAGCTAAAATTGGAGAGGTTTCATCATTCATCATCACACATATCTCTTTTCTAATTATAGACTTTTGAATTGTGTACCTCTCTTTACTTTACCTAAAGACCTTCTTAATCACAAATATCATTAATTCTTCTCTGCTTTCTTCATTTTTCCTCTCTATTTGATTCTTTCTTTAAACGTTTCTCTTGTAAAAGTTTTGCCTTTCTAACTTCCTCCAATGGAGGATTTGAAATTAGCAAAAGCAGTATCTCCTCCTCCAGAAGAACCTAGTGTGACATCAAACAATAGGAAGCAGTCTGAGTTGGAGCAACCCCAAGCAATGCAACAATCTCAAGACAATGAAGATTCAACTGAAAATGGGAAAGTTTACATGAATGACACTTTTTCCCCCACCAGTTTATCAAGCAGCCAAGCAGAAGAAGCACAAGATTCTTCTTCTTCTTCTTCTAACACTACTACACCTGTGTTTGTTTCTGAGATTGGTCTGCCTCACGTGAAGACCAAGTATAGGTCAGAGGGCACCACAACAAGAAATGGAGTGTCTACAAGATCTCTTTCTTCCCAAAGAAGCCTTGGATCTCCAAGAACACTCGGATCATCATCACCATTGAGCAATGAGACGCCCAAAAGTCTTGATTCTTACAGTGATTCCATTGACACAACATCACCCATTGAATCCGTTAAAGAAGCTGTCTCAAAATTTGGAGGAATCACTGACTGGAAAGCACATAGAATGCAAGTAGTTGAGGTAATGTTTATGACTTTGTTGTTACCTTATATTGGCCAACGCTTGTGCTCACTTTTATTTTTTTTATTGCAGCGACGCAAGTATGTGGAACAAGAGCTCAAAGAGATTGAAGAGCAGATTCCTGAGTACAAGAAACAATTAGAGACCGTTGAGATGTCAAAACTGCAAACGGTTGAGGAGTTAGAGAGCACAAAGAGACTCATAGAAGAGCTGAAGCTAAGTCTTGAAAAGGCGGAAACAGAAGAGAAACAAGCAAAGCAGGACTCCGAGCTTGCAAAGCTGAGAGTTGAGGAGATGGAACAAGGAGTAGCTGGTGAAGCTAGCGTTGCATCTAAAGCACAGCTTGAAGTGGCTCAAGCCAGACACACAACTGCCATTTCAGAACTGGAATCTGTCAAGGAAGAGATACAAACTATGCAGAAGGAGCATGATGATTTGGTGAAAGAGAAAGATATGGCTGTGAAGGAAGCAGAGGAAGCGGTTTTGGCTTCTAAAGAAGTTGAGAAGAGAGTTGAAGAGCTGACTATAGAGCTGATAGCTACAAAGGAGTCGTTGGAATGCGCACATTCTTCTCATTTGGAAGCGGAGGAACATAAGATCGAAGCAGCCGTGTTGCGTGATCAGGAAACTCAAACAGCTGTTGCTTCTGCAAAGAAGGAGCTAGAAGGAGTCTACATGAATATAGAGAAGGCAGCATCTGAAGTGAAACGCTTGAAGTTAGCATCATCATCCTTGAGAGTGGAACTCGAGAAAGAGAAGTCAGCGCTTGACTCAGTTAAACAAAGAGAAGGGATGGCTTCATCATCGGTAGCATCACTAGAAGCTGAGATAGACATGACTAGATTCGAGATAGCTCTCGTTGAGTCCAAGGAAAAGGAAGTTAGAGAGGAGATGGTGGAGCTACCAAAGCAGCTGCAGCAAGCAGCTAAAGAGGCTGATGAAGCGAAATCATTAGCTGAACTCGCTCGTGAAGAGCTGAGGAAGTCTCGAGAAGAAGCAGAGCGAGCAAAGGCTGGAGCAAGTGCAATGGAAGGGAGATTACTCGCAGCTCAGAAAGAAATTGAGTCTGTTAAGGCTTCAGAGAGATTGGCATTAGCTGCTATCAAGGCATTGCAGGAGAGTGAGTCTGATTCGAAGGAAAATGATGTTGATTCTCCGAGAAGCGTGACGCTCACGTTAGAGGAGTACTATGAGCTTAGCAAGCGTGGTCATGAGGTAGAAGAAAGGGTTGCAGCAGCGGTTTGTGAGATTGAGGAAGCTAAAGAAAGAGAGAAGATAAGCTTGGAGAAATTGGAAGAAGTTAACAGAGAGATGGTTCTGAGAAAGGAAAGACTTGGAGAAGTAACTGAGAAGGCTGAGAAGGCTAAAGAAGGGAAGTTAGGTGTAGAACAAGAGCTGAGAAAATGGAGGGAAGAACATAAAGTAAAGAGAGAGAATGAAGTTAAGATAGAGAAGAGTCATGAAAGAAGCTTACAAGTGTCAAAGGAGAAAGAAAATGAGTCTAATAGAACTGATACAAATCCAATCCCACCTGAGATTCCTGTAAAGAAAAAGAAGAAATTCTTCCCAAGATTTTTTATGTTCTTGATGAGGAAGAAGAAGAAGTCACCTAAATGAGTTTGATATGAGGAAGAAATTGATTATGTAAAAAACTATATAAATGTTTTTACTAATACTACTATAAAAGAAATCCTCAGTTTTAGATAAACTTTCTTCATGTTACATCTTTCATTTCAACATAGCTTCTTTCTTTCAAGTGAAAACTAAAATATGACCAAGTTAAAAGTCAGTCACACCAAAGTAGTTTTGTTTTGCCAGCCTTGTCGGTGAAAAGGGTACAAATAACAGTCAGATAAGTAACAGTTGTACCAACTATATACTTCCCATTAAAAGTAGCATCCACATGAGTTACAGTTGCACCAAGTCCAGGGAAAGCCGTCTTTGCCTGCCTCATTGTGTTGCTTGAGTACATTCTAATATTCCCAAGAGAACCAACAACAATTGAGAGCCATCACCAGGCATTGGGGGCATTCGCAGTAGCAAGATCCTGAACCATCCCATACCAGTCACACATGTCCCACCTTCAAAGCCTATTGTTATCCAGCCTATTGATGATCACCTTCCTTTACCATCAATAGTAATGTCACTCATAAGAGATATCCACTCCATCTTTCTCAAACACTCTGAAACAATACCTTCCTGGTTTCAATGTCAAGCTGATGGATTCCTCGTGAATGAGGCATTTGGCTCATGGGACTCATAAGCAACATGTTAGTAGTCTCAAGTGTCATGAGAAGAGCCCTACCATAACCAGCCTCAAAGTTAACACACACCCTCCTGCTTTATGTTCTTGAAAACCTGAATACAAGGAAGCTACTATGTCCTCACTTGTTTTCAGAATAAAAAATCTTTGGGCTAATAAGAAGACCGAGAAAAAACAAATTTATATAGTGAAATAAATAAAATAAAATAATAGGTAGTTAATTAAATATTAGAAAATAAATCATAATACGTTGACTCCATTTGCTAATACATGTGTAACTGAGTGATACACCGTAAACCTCTTCTCACACACGCGTCTGAAACCTTTAGAGTTTAGATCCCCATTGAAGCCTCTCTGCAAGGGATCCCAACAACGCGTTTAGGGTTTCTCAGGTGGAGGAGAAACCTCTCTCTCGATCTAATCTCCCTCTCGTTGTAAGTGTCTGCAATCTCTATGCTTCTTATCTCCTCGATCGGAGAAACAAACTCCTCGAAATCGATTCATCGGAATGCGAAATTGAGTTCCTTTAGGGTTTATTAATGAAGAAATAGCCACGTAAATCTCATAAAGCTTGAAGCTTTGGTTGTTCTATCTTTTGTAGGTTCAACATTATCTCAAGCACGAGGCTTTGGTGTTATATATTATAATCAAAAAGGAACTCTCTTTTTCCTGATCATCATGGACATGGACATGGACACTCTTTTGCATCTGTTAGAGCCTGCTCCAGCCACTCTGATTCTGACAGCTGTCACCGTGACGTTTGCGTCTGCTTTCCGTGCGCTCAACTACGGCAAAGAGATGGAAAGGAACCGTGACTTCTCCCAAGCTTCCATCACGCTAGACACCTCTCAGGCGTTAATGATCCCAGTCATGAGCTCCTGCAGTCTGCTTCTCATGTTCTATCTCTTCTCCTCCGTTTCTCAGCTCCTCACCGCCTTCACAGCCGTTGCCTCCGTCTCCTCTCTCTTCTTTTGGCTATCGCCTTATGCGCTGTACCTCAAGTCTCAGCTCGGTCTCTCTGATCCTTTCCTCTCGCGCTGCTGCTCCAAGTCTTTCACGAGGATGCAAGGGTTGCTGCTGGTGGGTTGTGTCGTGACTGTCGTGGCGTGGCTTGTCTCTGGTCATTGGGTGTTGAACAATCTGCTTGGGATCTCTATCTGTATTGCCTTCGTCAGCCATGTTCGTCTTCCTAACATCAAAACGTGTGCTATGCTCCTCGTGTGTCTCTTTGTTTATGACATCTTCTGGGTTTTCTTCTCTGAGAGGTTCTTTGGTGCTAACGTTATGGTCTCCGTGGCTACTCAAAAAGCGTCTAACCCGGTTCATACGGTAGCCAACAGTTTGAATCTCCCTGGACTGCAGCTGATCACAAAGAAACTGGAACTGCCGGTTAAGATAGTGTTTCCGAGGAACTTATTGGGCGGTGTGGTGCCTGGTGTGAGTGCCTCGGAGTTCATGATGCTTGGTCTTGGTGACATGGTAACAGATCAAAACCCTTTTGGTTTCTTCCCATGTGTCCGTCCACTAGATTTGTATTAACGTGTTTAACTGTTCTGTTCTGTTTGTTTCAGGCTATTCCTGCGATGCTTTTGGCTTTGGTTCTCTGCTTTGACTATCGGAAAAGTAGAGATGTGGTGAATCTTTTTGATCTAAAATCATCCAAGGGACACAAATACATATGGTATGCACTTCCTGGATACGCCATTGGCTTGGTCTCGGCTCTAGCTGCAGGTGTCTTGACCCACTCACCTCAGCCTGCTCTACTTTATCTGGTACTTGAACCGAAATTTTGTTGATATGAATTTTTCTTGTACTATACAATAAGTCATGGTTTTATGAATTTTTCCTGAATAGTGTGACGTATATGTGAGATTATGATGTTTAAACTCGGTTTCAAATATAGGTACCATCTACATTAGGACCGGTGATCTTCATGTCATGGCGTAGAAAGGATCTTGCGGAGCTGTGGGATGGTCCAGCATTATCCAATCCCACTGAGAAATCTCATGAAGTAGAGATCTGAGTTTATATAAATCAAAACATTGCTCAGCAACATTTAAAAAGAAACACAGAGACGTTTAGTAGAACGATAACAGATCAGGTGTTCTTGTATTCTCATGTAAAAAGAAAAAAATAACACAAGTATTATATCTCGTTTTATTGCATTATATACATTACATGATGCAACCAAAATTTTCAAGGAATTATATAGATAAGTTCAATGAAGAAAAAATATACATTTAAGTTCTAGTTTCTAAGTGTGTAAACCTAAGTGTATAACGTTTTATTGGGACAAATCATATTGAATTAAAAAAAAATATCGTTTATTTAAAACTAAGCAAAATTCCATGTGTTTATATATTCAAACTTTGTATTATAATCAGTGGCCTTTCCTTGTCATCCTACATATACTAATTGAGGAGACACAATGGCCAAAGCTAACCAAAACAATGAGGAAATTCGATAAAGAAATACACATTTACAATGTAGACCCAACTCTATGTAGAAGTGTACATTAAGTCAAACATATTGTCCAGATTTAACAAAAAGAATAAAAACATTTCTTGGATCATATGTTCTTGTTGTCCTTACAGGATAATGAAGTGGAACAATGTAGCACTACAAAGTTCCGCGTCGAAAGCACTCAGTTACAAAGTGAAAATCGTCATGCGATTACATTAAAAATAGCAAACTCTCTTGTCCATTTCTATGGGATGTCTCGCTAGCTAATGGAAGCCAGCTACATGTCTCGCTTTCTCGTTTGACTTTTGTTTCTTGAACTTCACTTCAATCATACATGCATCTAAGTTTTGGATATATTAATCACTAGTGGCTAATCAAACCGCCCCCTTATCTTACTCAGCACTGATTGATATAGTCAAACTAGTTTTCGACATTTTATAACCAAAAACAAGTTCGAGATTGGTTCCTTGTAAATAGCTATAATATTTTATGAGAACACCGCCCACATTTCTAGAAGATCAACATCAAACCTAGGAAAATTCACTAATGCCCAATTAATTTTGTGTCAATATCCCATAAAACTTTAACACCAGAACTAAGATTTTTTGCTGAAGACATTTGGTATAATCAGATTTTAAAGAAACAATATGGAGTCAGTCTAATCTTTTTTTGGCTCTCGTTTGTTTTAAATTCTCAAATCACCATCATGTTAAAAGTTTTGTGTTGCCGTTGACTCTTAAATCACCATGTTTATAAGTTGTAATTATTTTTGGCATCAAACACTCTAATTTTGTTCATTAAGCTCTTTTGCAATATTAATTATATATTATCTGATCTGAAGTGAAATACACATTCATCTTACAATACCTACACAAGTTTCGTTTAAAAATAATATAACTTGTTGGTATTATAGTAAGAAATGGTCTTATGTGGACAAAGCGGTTTGAAGTTTTTGGCAAAGTAAAGAAATGGTCGTATGAGTCAACACAACGTGCCACTTTCCATGCAATAACATGCAAATTAGGTCAGCCATTAAGAATAAAATAAGTTGAATTTTCACTGTGATAAGATAAAACGGGACGGCGCAATAGAGCACTATCCCATCATGGGACCAATACACAATTATACAATTTGGGTTTACACGGTTCATGTTCTAACCACTCCAATATCATGAGGCGTGTATAAGTGCGAGACTCCATACTACTATATATATAAGCGATAAGTGATCATACTAAAACACAAGACAAAAGCTTTAAAACAGAATATATACATCGCATAAAAGTAATAATAAAAGATGGTTAGGGCAAATTTGTTGAGCGTGATTATGCTGATGCATGTAATTATTGGTCTTCCTTATAACGTGAAGGGGTTGAGTATGGGTTACTACTTGATGAGCTGTCCTGCCGCAGAACAGATTGTGACAAATACTGTTAACAATGCTCTTCAAGCCGATCCCACTTTGGCCGCAGGTCTTATCCGCATGCTCTTCCACGACTGTTTCATTGAGGTAGTGTTTTCTCTTAAGTCTCCATATTAAAATTGTATTAACGTGCATAGAAAAACCAAAAATGCACTGAGCTACTGGTTTAGCACAAGAAGTTAGTTCCATTGTGAGTATAATTCTACTTGGGACAGATGTTTTATGCTCTCATAAAGTAGAAGATCCTAAAATAAGTTTTGAAAATCTAAGTTGTTCTTTTTAATTGTTCTATTAAGGGATGTGATGCGTCGATTCTGCTAGACTCAACAAAAGACAACACTGCAGAAAAGGATTCACCTGCGAATCTGAGTCTACGTGGCTACGAGATCATAGACGATGCAAAAAAGAAAATTGAGGCTAGATGTCCAGGAGTTGTATCTTGCGCAGATATTATTGCAATGGCTGCTAGAGATGCTGTCTTTTCAGTAAGCTGATCATTTGTGATTATACTATATATTATGATGATGATGGTTTTATACTTGAATATAATTTGTAATTGGCTTGTTAATTTTAGGCTAATGGTCCATATTATCAAATACCAAAAGGAAGATTTGATGGCAAAAGATCAAAGATAGAAGATACAAGAAATCTCCCTTCACCATTTCTCAATGCCTCTCAACTCATCCAGACTTTTGGCCAACGTGGCTTCACTCCACAAGATGTTGTTGCTCTCTCAGGTAAGTTGTTTATTTACAAACACTCTTCGATTCCTTTCTTGTGTACATCTATTTCAAATTATTAAAATATCAATTTGTTAGAACAAAAAAAATGTTTTACTGATTTAATAGTTACTCTTTATTCTATTTAAATTTACTTTAATTTTTGCTACTATTAAATTAGTTCATTGGAAAATGTAATTTGTGTAACATATAGTATAACATTATTTCATGGGTTCTAACTCTTTTTTTTGAAACTAAACAATATGGGTTCTAACTTTATCTGTGGACTATGTATAATAGGAGCACATACTCTTGGAGTAGCACGATGCTCATCCTTCAAAGCCAGACTTACCACACCAGATTCTTCAATGGACTCTTCCTTTGTAACCACTCTCACTAAAACTTGTAGTGCTGGTGACAATGCAGAGCAACCATTTGATGCCACGCGCAACAACTTCGACAATGCCTATTTCAATGCCCTTCAGAGAAAATCAGGAGTGCTCTTTTCAGACCAAACCTTATCCAACACTCCGGCGACCAGGAATATTGTTAATGGCTATGCCTTTAACCAAGCTAAGTTTTTCTTTGACTTCCAAATGGCCATGCAAAAGATGAGCAATCTTGATGTTAAACTTGGCTCTCAAGGTGAAGTCCGTAAAAATTGTCGCATTCTTAACTAAGCATATGCCAAATGTATTTAGTATGATATTTGTATCAGTACTCCTACCTTTAGTTATGTCTCTACTCTCATCATATGATTCATGATGAATCTCTTCTGCTACCATATATAAATATGGTGTTTGTAATATGTAATTGTCCACTTGTTGTTTGTGGGTTTTAGAATAATATATCTATAAAATATGGTCGAGACTTTATTGTATACCATGTCTTTTACAAATATGATCTTTGTCTCTATTATAGGGCCAAGAACTATAAATCCCAAGACAGCCAAAAATGTCCAAAACAATTTATAAACCTGTAACATGTACAGTTGATGAGATACAAAATGTGAATCACGTGACAACAATCCTCAAGAAGTAACTACTAAAGTCATGTTTTAGGTTTTTAGCCTTCAACAACATTCAAATCTCTTTCATATAAAGATTACAAACCCAATCTGAATCCTCCTGCCTGTACCAACTTAAGAAACCACAACATGGAGCAGCAGAAACTAAAACCCTCAATAAATACAAAAGAAGTAAAAAAAAATAAAGACAAGAGAAAGCATTCAGTGTAACGAATCTTATTATCTTGGACCAGAGGGGTATTCATTTTCAATGTGGGAAGTAGAATCACCTATAAGCCAACCAGTGTTCGGTTGGTTATAGTTTTGGTAGTTGAAATCTTGTCTGAACATTTCCTCCTTTTGCCACTCTTCCCATCTCTCAGCTAAACCATCTCCTTCAAGCATTCTCACGACTTCAGACATTTTGGGTCTTTCCATCGGTGAACTCTGTGTGCAGAGCAGAGCCACTTGGATTAGCTTCTCCACTTCCTCGTCTATGTAGTTACCCTGAAGATCAACATCTACTAGCGCTTCCAGTTTCTTCTCTTTCAACAACCCTTTCACCTGTTGAATGGTACCAAAACAAACACACATAACTAACACAACACAAAAGCAACACCAGATCATGAACTATGCAAATGGGTAACAAGCGTATACCCAGTCTAGTAACATGACATCATCGTCATTGGCAAGGCGAGCAAGATCAAAAGCCCTTTGTCCAGTAATAAGCTCAAGAAGCATGACTCCATAACCAAACACATCGGTTTTCTCAGACGATTTTCCCGTAGAGAGGTACTCAGGGGCTATATGACCGATCGTACCACGCACTGCAGTTGTCACATGTGTGTCTTTGTAGTCCATGAGCTTTGCCAGCCCAAAATCTCCAACCACGGCTTCAAAGTCTTCGTCCAGTAATATATTTGCAGCTTTCACATCTCGATGAATGATCTTTGGGTCGCAATGGTCATGTAAATACGCAAGCCCCCTTGCTGATCCCAACGCAATACCCTGTCTCTTTGGCCAATCAAGTGGTGGCTGTGACTCCGGACGTTCTAAGAAGAAGATAAAATATAACCTTACTCACAGATCAACACTCGAAGGCCAGGGAATAAGACTACGAGATAAGAGATACCTCTTAAACAGGAGGCAACACTTCCATTAGCCATGTAGGGATACACAAGCAATCTCTCTGTGGGAGTCATGCAAAAGCCACGAAGCCGAAGCAGGTTTCTATGAACCGCCATACTGATCATCTCAACTTCGGTCTGGAACTGCAGTTCACCACCTTGGGTGCGTTCCTCTTTCAGTCTTTTAACCGCCACTAAAGTACCATCAGCTAACCGTCCTTTATAAACTTTACCGAAACCACCTCTACCCAATATGTTCTTGTTGCTAAAGTTATCCGAAGCAACTTGTAGTTCACGTAATGAAAACCTCTTGAGCTGTCCTAAATGAACCTCTGGGTCCTCTTCCGCTGCAACAGTAATAAAACAAACATTCAGCCAGAGAAGTGTCAACGAGAAAACAGGCAAAACGGAAGTTTCGCTGACCTGGTACATCAAAGAAGTGTTCCTGTGGTTTTTTCCTTCGCCACAAAGCAAGTGCAATGGCAGGAACAGCGAATAGAAGTGCAGCACCTGCGGCAACTCCTCCAGCAATTGCTCCAGTAATTCTATTACTCCCTCCAGGTGACGGCGGTGTAGGAGAGAGGGGAGGCGGCGGAGATGCAGGAAGGGGAGTCAATTTGGTGTTGGCAAAACTGCAGAAAACTTTCAAACAGTTAATCGATCATTCTGGCCTGTCCACAATAGTTTAAGGTAGGAGGCAGAAGCAAAACCTGATAGGTGTGAAAAGTGAAAAGGAACCATTAACAGGAATATCTCCAGTGAGAGGATTGTTTGAGAGATCCCTGCATTTCAAAGATGATATCATTTTCTGGCCAAACAATAATCAGAAAAGAATTCAAAGGAGACTTACAGAACTTGGAGAGACGAGACAGCAGTCAAAGACCTAGGAATCTCTCCAGATAAGCTATTGTTATTAAGACGCCTAAACACCAATAGCAAAAGACCATCACATGAATGCTTACTAAAAAGAGGTATTAAAAGAAGAAGGGGGGTGTGCATACAAGAAACGTAGTTTCTTTAGTCTGCCGAGAGATGATGGGATGGGACCGCTGAGATTGTTCAAGTAAAGATCCAAGCTCACCAATTCCGTCAAATTACCAGCTGCTCTGGGATTGGCCCGTAATGTTATTGCTATAAAGCTCCCTGATTCATTACAGAAAATATAAAAGCTACTTCACTGAACTGACATTATCAAAATAGTTTAAAGAAGAGATAAGACTTACAAGTACTGCAAGTTTGGGAGCTGACCAAGCTGCGCTACAAGCTGGCCAGATAGATTGGCATTCCAAGGTCACTGCGGAAAGATGAGATTCTTAGTAGAAAAAAAAAAAAAAA
>NW_026618001.1:0-14311 GCF_000801105.2 Raphanus sativus
GAGTTTGATCTGTGTCCCACGTTCTTTATCAGCACGTGGTTCATGTGCTACCATGTATCTATTAGTTGAATCTACCAAATATCTCTCCTCTAAGTAATTTTTCTTAGTCTTCCCCACTGATTTCAAAAGTTAGCCCACTTCTCATTGTTAATTTTTATGTTCAACAACCCACTTCTTATTAACTAGTTGTTAATTTAGCACAAAAGAAATGGATTAAAACAAAATAAAAATTAACATTTAACATCACGTTATTACATTGCTTCTCCATCTAAAGAATCCAAACATCAAATCCTCATCTACAACACTAAATGTAATGCAGAGGAACATAAATAAGAAAACACATCCAAAAAAAAAGGAACACAATAATCTGATTCTTCTACTGAAAATGGCAATAGTGACCAGATCATCTTATGACCGTACGGCTCTGTTCTGTTTTACACATTTTACCACACCTTCATCCATCGTATGATCCACGCAGGTTCCAGTTTCTTGAGCCCTAGAGTTACAAAATGCTCAAAGGAAGCTTCTTCAGCTTCACTCTTCCTCTTCTTCTGCCCAATGAGTTACTTTCTTCCTTCCCCGGTGTCGGTATCGAGTCAACTTCATCCGGTTTGAACACCTCCTCCCGGTTTGATTCTAATCGTTCATACGAGCTGTCTGAATCCACGACCCCAGCAACATCATCCATAGTACCGGTCTTCTGCTTCTTGTTTATTCCCAAGACTTTAGGGTAGCTATTGTCTATAGCTCGATGATGCAGCCTACTCGCTAAATACTCTTCTTCGTCTCTTAACTCATCTGCCTTTGAATACAAGTGCTGAAGAGGGACATGTTTCTTCTGCTTGTTCTTCTTAGGATTAGGATTAGGAGGAGACCTCCTCCTCTCCTTGCTATCACGGGTCATTGCTTCTTTGGAGAAAAAATCAACCAACTCCAACGCCCTCTTGGCCGCAGCGATTGCCTTTGCAGAAACCAATGCCTTTTCGTTAGCCACTTCCCTCGCCGTCTTTGCTGCTTTAACCGCTAAAGCAGCGGCGGATCTCGCTTCTTCGGCGAGCTCTTCCGGTGACTGATTATGGTCGTTGTCGAAACGGTAAGCTAACAAGTCGTCCAGATGGGTGTGAACGTCGGTTGAAGCAGAGGAGGAAGATCCGTTTGAGTTTGAAGTTGAGGAGGAAGATGTGAAAGCTAAAGGAGAAGAAGAAGACCCGTTGCCGTTGGAGTTAAGCCTCTTGAATCCAGCAAGCAGTCGCTTTCGAGGAGGGAGATGGCAATCTGAATCGAGCTGATTCCTTTCCATTTTAAACAGAGACTTTTAGAGAAACCAGAACACGAGTTAGTGTCCTTAATCTGGAGGCTGGTTCAAATGATCGGAACTTAAATTATGGATGAGAGATCAGCTCGATTAATGTTTTCAGATTTTGAAATCAAAACAATCCATTTCCTTTAAGATGGATACTTTATACAATCAAAACGTTGAAGCAAGAACATAATCTATCATCAAAACACATTTGGCATCCATAAACTCAATTTAAAAAAAAATCTTATAATGATATTAGGCTAAAAGACAAGAACCATACATATAAAGAAGAAGGAAACAGAGTGGCAGATGAAGAAAGCAATTACCTCTGTGTATTCCTTTCCAGTTTTGAATTGCCACACAGCTTCGAAGGAAGATGAGAGAGCAGAGGACACAAGGAAACTTAGGATTTGCAGAGGGCAGAGAAAGAAGGAGAGAATATGGCAATGGAGAAGGCAAAGAGAAGATTATTCCAAATTCTATTTTATATGTAAAAACCCTACAAAATCTCTCCCTCATTCGCCTCTGTTTTCATTTATTTTTAATTTTCCCTTTTAATTTTTTTTAACAGTGATATTTCTTACAAGTTACATGACATAGACAAGAACCGCAGAAAAACTCACCAGCTGGTCTGGTCAGAGACATTCCTCCGTCTAACCATAATAACGGCCCTCATGTCTTTTTTTTTTTCTTCTTTCTTTTTATTGAAAAAGAAAAGGGATAAACCCGGATCAATGATGACACAAGCCTAACTCCCGGGTGGAGGTACAGCCCACGGATAGACTCTTTCCTAGGCATTCAAATGAGTCGAAAGCAATAACTCATATCCGTATGGCCGGTGGGGTTTAAACCCGGGTTCGTCTTATTGGGTTTCTTAATTCCTTCAAACGCCACTAGGCCACCACCACCGGGTTTTTTTTAGGCTAAAAATATTTGTCAATAAATAATAATTTCGTGCTTTTAAAGCGCGGATTAAATTTTTATTTCTCGGATAGATTACCAAATAAATATATTTTTTTCTTCTTTCTTCAGGGAGTTTTCTTTTATTTTATTTTAAAGATTAATGTGAACCTATACTTCTTGGCTTTGATATAAAGAAGCTCAAAAACGAATATTCGAACGGTTAATGAAATTTATTGTTTATAGTCTGTCGCCTAGTTAAGCTAGATTTCAACTAAACAACACAGAAAGTTTAATCTACACAAAATAAATTATATATGATGAGAATGATGATAATGAACAAAAACATATTGGATCCCTCTCTGAAAAAAATAAATAGAAAGAGTTCTATAATTGCATGAAAGGAGTTTCTAAAGATGAATCTCGTTATGATCAGAGTTACTATTACTTGTTTTTGTTATATAGAAGTTACACAATATGTAGATAGATGGTACAAAAGATAAATTTGAACTGTAGAACTTGTTACTGTTATTTAAAAAAGTTACAGTAGTTTAGTGATTTATATTGGATGAGGAGTTAGATCTAGGATAAGGATCAATTTCTTTCCAATGCAAAATTGCTAGTTTTATGTGTGGCGAAGCGATGTAGATCATTAACACTTCCACACAAATAAATCGAATTTGTTTGTTGCTGATGGACCGGTCCTCCACAAAAGAAAACTTATTAGTCGGATTTCAGTCTGGACATCTTCTCTGTTTAATAAAAAAAAAAGTGTATTTAAAAACGGATGTAGCTACCATATCATTGACGTGATTTAGAATTTATGGTGGATGGATGTTTAGGAGCGTGGTCAATCCAATCGATAATGTCACACTTATAATCTAATCTGATAGATCTTAGATCTATCATCATTATTCCCTGCTCTATAGTTTGGCGGAAATAAGTCAACTTCACCATCAACTTGCCGTGCCATTTCATTCTCAACAGACCCCCAAAAAGTTAGTGAAATCATTTTAAAATAGAAATCTAATGGAAGTAGTACATCGTAATTAGCAGCACTGTCTAACCAAATAAAATATCAACATCGTTGAATCTTTTTTTGTATTGCTACTCTTGTGCACGCTAGAAACCTTGGTCATGAAAAGTTTTAGTGTGGAATGAAAAAGTTCACCAGTGAAAAGAGTATTTTAAAACTTAAATTCTGTCCTTCCATGTTCATTTGCTTGTAGTGGCAATGAAAATTACACGTAGATGCTTAACCAGATACTACAACATGTTTTTCTTCGGTTATCATTTTACTTTGATCTGTGACAATAACAGCACACAATCCCTTCCAAATGGGAACCAACATCTTCAATGACGGACGCAGTTCCTATACAGAAGAAGAAGAAACTGAACTTAGAATCAATGGCCATAAAAAAACAATATAATGTTTCCAGATTGAATCAATCATTGGTAGCTCTTTTGATTATTCTCAAAGTTGTCAGCAAAAGCTTCTCTCACAATACGATCTAATTGAAACAAAATGTTTGCATTACCTTAAACACCAATGTAAGCTGTTCTTCATCGCGCAGAAATAAAGAGAGACTCCAATAACATGTAACAGGTGTGACACATTCCACAAGCACAGGCTTCAAAATCTTACCAATGGGGATAAACGTGGAGACAGTTTTTCCACTGCAAAGCAGAAAAAAAAGCATACAGAACATAAGTACTTGTATGATTGGTAAAAGCACAGATGACAATAGCCAAGGAAAATTACAAGCTATTCCACCAAGACCACCTCTCTAATATGCCATCAATATGTTGCATAGTCCAAATCACTAAGTCATCATGGAGTGCAGAAAATATACATACTATTACTAACTAAAAGGATAAAAACGTACCTTAAATATTGGGTTTCAAGTTGGATCCCGAAGTTTGGCATGATTATAACAGATTCTGGACAGCTCAAGTAAGAAAGAAAAAAAAAATCAGTTAAAAAAATGTGAAGACTATATCATTTGGTGAAACTTAAAACCGTGTTACAGGGGAGCCTCCTCACCTTTCTTGACTAACTTCCGGCATTGTATCACAACAAAGAAACCACTTAAAAGGCAGCTCCAAGAAAGAGTTCTAAGTGGATTATCCTGTTTCATGTAAATTATCCATCTCAGATACCCCCATGGAGAAAAATACAGATAGAACATCAACAAAACAATCTTTGTAAAGTAAGGCATTTATTCACTGTGATTGATCCCTTAAGATAAGAAACAAGACGTTATGCCTTCCTCATGCAATGAACTAGCAGCCACTTATTCCAAGCAATGACTCAGAATTACTCACAAGAAAATTCATATCTTATCCAAAATAACAAACATCTCCTAAACGTATCAGTTACCTTTTCAAGAAAAAAGTACATAGAGACACCCAAATTAACAAGGAAGAAAGCAAGGCCCATAAGACGGGCATAACCAGTTGATCTGCTTCTGTTGATGATCACATGGTGAATGTCAATGGCTCCTCTACGTGTCTCACTTCCACTTTCGTGTATGTAAGTGTATCTCTTACTCGAAAGATACGAGCTCGCCATTGTATATATATCACAGTCGTTTACTCCTATCCATTATAAGAAAAAGACTGCCGCAACACGGGAGACCAGCTTCTCAATACCCAAAGAAAAAAGATTCAGACTTTCGCGTCACACTCGACTCAGACAGCAAAACGGTTTCTCTGCGGCTTTCAGTCGAACAACTTGCGTGCATTATGACCCAGTTTCACTTGGTTTCACAACGAAGCCTCACAAATCTCGCCAAATCTCCAGACTGTGTGCCGTTTCAGAATAAAGACCTTTATTTTTACTTTATTAAGCCTTGCAAATCTCGCCAAAACTCCAGACTGTGTGCCGTTTCTGCATAAAGACCTTTAATTTAAACGTCGCCGTTTAACTCAATTACGAAAACGCTGATATTAACTCCTTGCCGTTTTTATTGTCTCCACAAAAACTATAAAACCTAACTTACTCCAATCTGTTTTCTTCATTACCTTAAAAACTCTAATCGCCGTCGCTCCGGTCGTATCTCCCTGTCGGAACCATTACCGGATCCTCCTCTTTCCCACGGGAGATCGAAAAAAACCCAAATCGAAAGTTCGACACTTTTTTTTTCCAATTTTGCAAACCATGCGGTGCAAGAGATGCAACGGCACCGACTTCCAACGCGACGACGACACAGGGAACTCCTTCTGCTGCAGATGCGGGACGTTACAAGAGTACGACAACTACGAGGCCCAGCTTGGCGGGGTAAGAGGACCACAAGGCACGTATATCCGAGTGGGCACCACGGGCACAGGCTCCACCCTCGCCTACAGAGAGAAGAAGATCTACGAAGCCGGTAACTTGATCGAGGACATCGCGGAGAGGTTGCAGCTCGGCGAGAAATCCGAGGAGATCAAGCGTATGATCGGGAAGATCACCGACGGGGAGTTCGGGAAAGGCGAGTGGTTCTCTCTTCTGATCGGCGCGTGTTGCTACGCGCTGGTGAGGAGAGAAGGGAGGGGAGGTGTTTTGACGATGGATGAGATCTCTGGTGTTGTTGGGTGTGATTTGCATCAGCTGGGGAGTATGTGTAAGCGTGTTGTGGAGTATTTAGGGTTGGAGTTGGAGGAGATTGATCTGGTGGGGTTGTTTGTGAAGACGGCGAGAGGTTCGCCGAGGTTGGGTGGTGTTGATGGTAAGAAGAAGGAGAGGGTGATGAAGCAAGGGGGGTTTCTGATGAACTGTTCGTTGAAGTGGTTTTTGTCTACGGGGAGGAGACCGATGCCTTTGGTTGTTGCGGTTTTGGGGCTTGTCTGTCAGGTGAATGGGGTGAAGGTTGGGATTGATGATTTGGCTAGAGACGCTGAGGTTTCGTTGTGTACTTGTAAGATGAGGTATAAGGAGCTGTTGGAGAAGCTTGTGAAGGTTGCGAAAGAGATTGGTTTGCCTTGGGCGGGAGATGTTACTGTGAAGAATGTTGTGAAACATTCAGGGACTTTGATTGGTTTGATGGAAGCTAAGTCTATGAGAAAGAAGAGGGAAGGGAAAGGAGATGAGATGGTTATAAGCGATGGGGTTTGTTTGGAGGATATAGTGAGAGATTGTTTAAGCAAAGAAGCTATGTATTGTTATGATGATGGTGAAGGTCAAAGGAGCTCGTTTCTTCAGATGGTTTCGTGTGAAGATTGGTGGAAAGGGAAGTCGAAGATGAGTCAGAGACTTACACTCAAGGAAGTATTGGAGAAAGATGTAGGGCTTGATGATGATTTGCCTATTTCTTACGTGAAGGGTTGTGATGCGGTGGAAAGAAGAAGAGAGAAGATTAAGGCGGCTAAGTTAAGGATTGATGCGATACAAGATCCTTGTGATGATGACAAAGTTAGTGGAAGTGATGAGTTGTCTCTGGAGCTTGTTGAAGATAGCAAGAAGAAGAAAAGGAAGAGAGGGTGTGAGATTGATTGGGAGGATTTGGTAATACAGACTCTGGTCTTACACGATGTGAAGGACGAAGAAATAGAGAAAGGGCATTACAATGCTTTACTAGCTTTGCATGTTTTCAATTGTAATAATAACTAGATCATTGACCCGCGCTTCGGAAGCGCGGGATATTTATGATTCAAAATTCTATTAATAATATTACAAATATTTTGTTAATTAATTAGAATTTGTCTATTTAAAACATTTCATTAAATCACCACTTTTAAACCCGACTTAGACCTTCAATTGAGACGGTAAACCCGCTAATTCGATATGTATTCCAGTTTGAATTTTTTAAAAAATATCTATTATTTGAAATCCGATAAAACTCACAATAAATACTAAACTCTGAGATTACCGATTAAACTGATGGATGATCAATATAAAATCTAATTTGATGTTATTTCTATATTTAAAATTTAATTTCATTGTTTTTATTAAATATTTAAATACTTATTAATATTTATTTTATTTTATTTTATTATATGCGTAACACCAAATTGTTACAAAAAATAAGTAACTTAATCTTTTAAATTATCTTAAGAAAACAATAAGTACGTATTTTTGAAATGGTATGGGATCTCATGACATCGAGCGCGAAATTTGTTTACTTATCAATTGTTTGGATAGTGTGAACACAAAGGTAAGTTTCTAAAAAAAAAAATTCTAAAATGATATACGATTTGATAAAGAAGGCGAAATTAATTATTTTAGGTGTCTTTGTCATTGAATGAAATCGGTAGGTGATTCAATAGGATCTAGTAATTTAGGAATGTAATGGGGAGGAGGTCTAAATGTATTAATAAGGGAGAGAATATTAAAAGAGATTGGTAGAATTAACTATATAGTTGAATGGTAAATTTAATTTAAAACTTACAAAAACAGTTTGGGTCCAACCCAATGTTTCTGATTTAATAAGATAGATTTGGGGGTAAAGAAGAGAGACTGTAAAAGCTGAAGCTGTTTATTTTTATTTTATTATAATTGAAGAAAACATCAAAAGCACAATCTCTAAGATAGTTCAACATTCCATAAAAATTATATTAAAAAGGTCTAAAATTGCTTTAAGACTGACTAGGAAAATCCATTTCTTTGATCTCTCTCTTATCATTAGAAGTTTCACTCAGCCTGACATGCCATAGTCTTCAACATGATCATAAAGGCTGTAGCTTTCAGACAATCCCATCTTTCCAACAAGATGATCATCCCCTACAAGACACACAAATCACAAACAAAACCTCTGATTATTGTACAGACACACAAGTCACAAGCTTTCTTGACCATTTCTATGAATGTCTGTTGAGCTCAAGTGTGAGTTAAAAAGGGGACTTTTTTTTAACTTACTTGGGTTTGATAGAAAGTGAAGATCAGAGCTCATCTCAGGGCTCTGAAAGCAAAGATCTTCAGGCCTAGGACTAGTACTTGTTGTCCCAATAGCATTGTTTCCATCAGGAAGAACACGAAGACTCTCTGGTATCTTTCTCTTCCCATTCAATGTCTCAGTGTCAGTCTCTACCTCAGACTCACCGTTGTTGTTAATGTTGTTGTTGCTAGAAGAACCAACACCACCACCATGCTGCTTCCTCTTGGAACGAGCACGCCGGTTCTGGAACCAATTGTAGACGTTTTGTTCAGAAATCTGGCCGTGTTGGCTCAGCTCCTCGGTTATGTCTTTGATCTTTTGCTTGCTGGGTGTTCCCGTGCCTTGGTCGAATATACGCTCCAGAATCTGAAGCTGCACTGGCGTGGGAGTCCACCTCTGCCTAGCTGTCATCTTGTGACCAATAGTTGGGTCTGCATAGAGGCCTCCCAGTCTCACTCCTGTTTTTTAACACCAAAAAGACATATGAAACAGAGTTGGTAAAGTTTGAAGTAAATAAAAACTGAAACTTTAAATACATCTTAAGAACAAGCTAAAGTGTTATGTTCTTTGCATCAGATTTGAACTGCTAATTACGCCACTAAAGGTTATAAAGGTTGAGAATTTTCAATTGCCCATTTCACCTAATAGAAGGATCAATCAGACCAAACCAAAATTCTGGAAAAAAGACTAAAATTACAGCAAAAAAGGAATATTTTTTTTCAATCTATAAACAGAGGAAGAAGCTAAAGTCAGAGGAAGAATAAGGAAGGGAGAAGAACCTGCAAGATCTTGGTGAGAAGTGAGGGTTTTGTGCATCTCAACGAGACGCTCACAAATGGTGGCGTAGATAGCAATCTGTTTCCTCAGAGTTTCAAGCTGCTCGTCGGTCATCACCTTCACGTACATTCCTCCTGAGCTCGAGCCGCCGCCGCCACTAACGTCGATCCCCTGGAGATTTGAAGAGTTGTTATGGTTATTGGGTTGCTGCTGCTGATTATTATCCCACTCCATCATCTCTTGTTGTCAGAAGCTCGTCTTTTCTTCTCTCTCTCTTTGTCTCTGTGTGAAGGAAGCAAACAGAGGAAGAGTCAGTGCTTTTTTCGGGAGTAGAAGGAAAGATAAAAGCAGAAAAGGACAAAAGAGCTGAATTTATATTAAATTCTAATATTAAGTGTCAAGAACAAGAACAATGATTACCCAAAAAAAACGATCAGAATTTTCAAGCAACGGTAACGTGATTCTTCACAGTAAGAGTGTATGGGGATAAAAGGAAACTATTTGAATTATATGGTTATTTAGTTTCCATATTAGAAAAATGACCGTTGAAATTTGATTTGTCATATGTATATTTACAGTTAAATGGCTACTTCCATAATTGCATATTTATATTACCTTAGTTTAATGTTATTTAAGTGGTATATAAACAACACTGTTATTTACTCATACAGTCCAAAAAGTTATACAATTATAGTTCTTATGCTATCGAATCATTTTCACCATGGCATATTAGAATCTATCTTATTAAAACGGAAACATTGGAACTTTTTCTAAGTGGATTTTTAAATTGAACCTACTATTAGATATGATATATTTTCTGATCCTATTAACTAAAAATTAATGTTACTAAATTATTTTCTTATCAGTTGGCCCATTTTCTTTCTATTCAAAAAAATATTTTCTTTCCCAATTGATTTCATAATCACCATCCAATAAGTCCATGCGATGATCACCATGCAATACATTACTCCTTAACCAATTAATTTTATATAATAGTCGTGCTATATGATATATTCAAAGTGGATTCAAATCAAACTTATTAACCCATTACATTTTAACCAATTCAAACATGATTATATATCGGATTACCGGGTTTACTGGCTCGACGATCTAAATTTGGATTTAAAAATGTTGATTCAAACGCAGTTTTTTAAATAGAATTTTTTTTACATATTAAATATTTGTAACATTGTTAACAAAATTTTGAATCATAAATATCCCGCGTTTCCGAAGCGCGGATCATGATCTAGTTATAATTTATTCATAAATAGTTTTGATTGTCCAACGTATATGATTATAAATGATAAAGAACAAAAAATGAACAACGCTTTAGTTTACTCATCTGCTGACCGGTTAGCTAACATTCCGTAGATTGGTAAACTGAGGTTGCGATCTAACTTTTCTGACACATTCCAGGTTATATCTTTCACAATTATTCTATAGAGAGAGTATTAGCTACAATGCCTATTATCTAGTTCAAAATTAAGAAAAAATAAAGAAAAACGTATAGGAATTGCAAAGAGCTGGTGGGCCACTCATCAGGACTTTAAAGTTAAAGGAGCCACAGATTCCACGTGTTGTCTAAACCTTAGAACTTGTAGGTGGTCGGTGTCCGCCGCCCATGTTCCACGGGAACTTAAGGGTGGTAGATTTTAATAAGATATCAACTAAATAGTCATAATTGTATAAAACAAAAATCCATTGAATTTTTTTTTGAGGAAAAAATCCATTGAAATTGATCTCTGATTAGTAGTAACAGAAAGTTTAACCACGGATGTCTTTGTTAACTCGAAATAAAATGTGAGAATGGTCGACAAAAACATGAAACTAAAACGTTCATGGCTAATGTCATACAGTATGTGTTGGAACGTGTAAATTATTTCTTATAGTTGCATATTGCGACATTTTCAGTCATAATAACACATTTGAATTCAGATGGAAATTATTTTGAATGTTTTAATTAATTCCTATGATTGTTCTGATACTAATTCATGTTATTGTGTGTGGATTTATATTTCTGGTTTAGCAGTCTAGAGAAGAATATAGAAACATTTGTTAGTCCCGTCGTTTTCTTCCGACAATGTTTTCCTGTGAAGTAATTTTTAATTGTCAACATTATGGAAGAAAATAGTGAGGTTTGCATGTGCTAGCTTAAGTCAAACATCGAAACCAAAACGTTTACATAAACGCCAAAAAGGTCCGTATTCATACATGTTTGCCTTTGTTGTCTCTCTATAACGAGTGTATGCTGTGGGCGCATATGTAAAAATATAGATTAAACTATTTTTGTTTGTTATTAAAATGATATGTATAGTAACATTTGATCTTAACAACTAAAGGAAAACAATTTTAAACTTGAACTATAAACAATATAATAAAAAGGAAAATATGACATAACTATTTGACTAGTTTGAGATCTTACATCAACAGTATCTACCACTTTCAAATTAATTTCAGGAGATGCTAATTGGTATTAAAGCTATATTATTATATAAAGAATCGTCTAGCTTATTCTTTCTTTCATGGTGAGACAGTCAGTGATGAGTCATGGCCCAGAAAAAGAACCCATTGGATTCTCTATGGCCAAGCTTCTTTGGATTCTTTCTTTAGATTGGAGAGTTTGGTGTACCTATAGCTTCTCTAGTGTTCTACCCTTATTTTATGCTTACATCTCTATCATGTTTTTTGTATTTATTCTAGAGTCTATTTTATTGTAGTTTATGTTCTTAATCCAAGAGATTAATTAAATCCACTGTATCATTGTATGGCTAGATTAAAAGTCAGCATACTGATTTGGATATAGTAAGTGGTGGTAAGACTTAATAACTTGTTGTCAGCTCAGTTTTACCTCAAAAGGACATTTCGATAAAACATAGAGATGAACCGAAAAGTGTTAACTGTCTTTACTTTGTTAGGCTTGCGGAATCCTTGAACCGAGTTTACAAAAAGAATAGCACAGTTTATCACGAAGGCGTGATCACATCATCTCCCGATGAGAAAAGGTGAAACAACATTGACTCTTTAACGTTCTGATAACACACAAATGAGTAACTAAATCCATGTATGCATATATTGTTTGTTGCAGCGTATAAGGGCTGTATTCTTATCTTCAAAACTAAATCCAAACGCACAACTAATAAAGAAAGCACCAAGGAAACTATCGAAGAGCTTTCTAATTTTTACTAGATACAATTTAGTAGAGTTGACCATGAAGAATAGAATAAGAGTTGGACATACGTGAGGTCTACTTTGATATGTATTAATTTGAGTCTTTGTATTTTCTCTGATCGTATTCTTCTTGACATATGAAGATGAAATTGAGATTGAGGATAATCATCATCATTCTCAACAACAAGAATAGCAGCCGAAAGAACAAGTTCAAAGGTAACCTAAAGCAGATGCTGCAAGTAATAATGAGAAGACCCTTGTGACCAATGAAGAGAGACATGAGACAAAAGTGGCATCACATTTGACCAGACCAAGACGAAATACGGGCTTGCTTTGTCCAAGATAAGCTTCTCTGTGGCGTTCGAGATGGCAAAATATACTAGGAGATAGAATTAGATTCATGGAAACAAATGATACCATCGCATAAAAGGGTAGAGACGAAAATCAAGCTAAATCCAAAGTTGTGCATAACAAGTTGTAGTAGATAGTACGAATAATCCCAGTTAACATAAAAGGGGAAGAAAACAAAGCAATAGTGAAACTGTTCTTCTCCCTAAAAACTAGCAGCTAAAAACAATACAACAGAAGATACTCCATAAGACAAATCGATGATACATCTTCTAATCATCATCTTCCTCCTACAAAAAAAAAAAAAAGAAGTATGTGTTACACACTAGCAAATAGCAACAATTAAAAAAGGCAACATAACAGACAATTTTTTCAAGCATAAGTAACAAACCTCTTCACTTGCGCCTTCGTTGACTTCAGACTTGGACTTGTCAGAGTCATCATCTCCAGCTGTGCTAGTTCCATTAGCCTGTAAGAAAAAAAAGAAACATACATCAGAAAATGACAAAAAGAGGTCAACAAGAAAAAGTAAGCAGCGACAAAAAGAAGAAGAAGAATGTAAATGAATTACCAATTTCATGTTGTATTTTTGCATAGTCTTGGTATATTCACTCTTTTTAGTCTCTGCCTTGGCTACGAAAGGAGCTTTGTCCTGTTTCATTGAAAAAATGAGTAACAGATCTAAGGATTAAAATTCAAAAAAAAACAAAACAAAACAAAACAAGACTCACTTCATCAGTCATGGATTTCCATTTAGCTCCAGCAGCTTTACCAACCTAAAATGTTTACAAAATATTCAAAACAACTAAGAACCTATATGGTAGAGAGATTGTAGATCCCAGATTAGTACTACTACTTACAGCTCCGACGGATTTGTTGTCAGGGTTAGCTAGATTGAACTCCTTACGGAATCCCTCCCTGAATAAAAAAAAAAATAAATTAGCAACACTAACTAACTAACTACTAATCTCCCTAATCAATTGGAGACTTACAGGAAGACGAAGAAAGCACTAGGAGGCCTCTTAGGCTTGTTAGGATCCTTGGCGGCTTTCTTTCCAGCTTTCTTACCTCTCGTCTTCAATCTGAGTGACAGACCAATCCAATCCAATCAAATCAAAATTAAACGAAACAAAAAAAAATCAAAGTGAATCTCAGATGTGATTAAAGAGAGAGATACCTGTCATCAGTGCCCTTCGCTTGAGCTTTGGTTTCACCACCTTTCATCTCCGAGAGATCTGCCAACAAAGAAAACCTGAGCAATCGAAGAGTGACTCAGACGAGAGCGAACGAGGGAGGGGAGCCTTTACCTGTGAACGTTAGGGTTTTTTTTTTTTTTTGACCAGAGACAACGATTCAGATTTTTTTTTCTCTTTCTCCGCTTTTTACCCTTTGTTTTTGATGTGCTGTAGATTCATGTATTTACGGAAATTATAGATTTCCCTAAAGATTTATATAATTTAAAATGAAAAGAATATTGAATCTCGACCGTCCGTATATTAAAATGTCCAGATTTGGACACCTGTACTTGTGTTTGGTTATAATCCGATTTCACTCTGGCGCCACGCAATATGTAAAGGCTGTAATAATAACTAGATTTTGACCCGCGCTTCGAAAGCGCGGGTATTATTTTTTACTTTTATGAAATATATTATTTGTTTGTAATTATTGAACATATTTATTTTAGTAAAATTTTCTTTATAATAAATTTGACACACATAGTGTCTCTAGTAAACTATGTGTTTCTCTGACTTTGTTTTATTCCCTCTCCAATCAACATATCGAAGCGCGAATATTATTTTCTACTTTTATGAAATATATTATTTGTTTGTAATTATTGAATGTATTTATCTTAGTAAAAATTTATTTATAATAAATTTGACATATAGAGTGTCTCTGGTAAACTATGTATTTATCTGGCTTTATTTTATTCCTTCTCCAATCAACATATTTATTTGGCTTGTTG
>NW_026618002.1:0-14306 GCF_000801105.2 Raphanus sativus
CTGGTTATTCTCCACTGATTAATGGTTCCAAAATATTGCTTCTTAGATCGTGTTCGTCCTGGTTGATAAGAATCATGAAGATAATGGCATATTGTCCGAACAGGCTAATCTGGAATCATCTGAAAGAGAAAGTGGGATATCTTCTTACTCACAACTCCTATGAGATTTATTCACTTCCTGGTTATTCTCCACTGATTATGGTTCCCAATCAAGCTTCTATATATGGTTCATCCTGGTTTGATAAGAATCATGAAGATATTGCCATATGGCGAACAGACTAATCTGGAATCACTGGATAGAAGGTGGGATATCTTCTTGCTCACAACTGTTATTGTGGAGAAAATGAGAATTATATGATGAGAGATTGATGAGTTTAGTTGAGAATCAAAGGAGAGAATTGAGAAACATGTTTGCGAGAGAGAGAGTGAGAAGGATGAATATATTTCCTTGATTTTCTTTGGTTCAGATACAAGTCTATAAATAGACTAAGACAAACATTAAACAAAGACAAGTTGAGAAGCATAAAGGAATAAACAAATAGGGTCTGAACTGCGCAGGGCTCGTTCAGCATGGTGAGATAGTGACAGGTGATAAACGGCTCTCTTCTCCTTAACTTCACCCGTGACTCTTCCTCTTCAACTCCAACGTCTCTTTGATCCCTTGTCGACATTCCCATATGTTTAAATCCATTTGAAGCTGCCTTCCTTCTCAAGTAGACCAGTGACTTGTCTTCTAGGGTAAGTTAGGTTTCTCTTGACCTAACTGTACGGACAAGCTCACTTGCTCTTCCTTGATCACTCCGGTTGCTTTACTTCTCCTTCTTTGTCATCATACTTGTCTAGTTTATTGCTTCATCTCAACACTCCCCCTCAAGCTTGACCATGTGGAACAAGTCAAGCTTGGAAGATCATGAAGCATTCCCTCATTAAAAACCTTGATATGAAAACCCAGTGGGACAAAACCTTGCAAGGAAAAAGAGTAGAACACTTCATGATGAGGGATCACTGAGATGAAAGATCCACGAGTCCAAGCTTTGAATGAATGAACTCGCAAACCTTAGTACTAGCAGCCTTGGTGAAGATGTCAGCCAACTGATCCTCACTTCTTGTGTAGCATGGTAAGATTATCCTTTGCTCTACAGCCTGCCTCACTTTATGGCAATCCACCTCATGTGTTTAGTCCTCTCATGAAACACATTGTTGGATGCTATATGTATTGCAGCTTGGTTATCACAGTGCATGGTGATTGGAGATGAAGTCACTATGCCCAAGTCGTTAAGCAGGTTCCTGATCCAGATCAACTCACTGGTTAGCTTCCTCATTGCCCTATATTCTGCCTCAGCACTTGAGCATGACACAACCTTTTGCTTCTTGCTTTTCCAAGTCACTAAGTTGCCTCCAATGAAGGTGCAGTAGCCTGTAGTTGATCTCCTATCAACTCTATCTCCTGCCCAATCAGCATCACAATACCCAACGATTTCTGTGCTCTTGTTGCATCCCATCCACACTCCTTGTCCTGGCGCCTCTCTTAGATA
This sequence comes from Raphanus sativus, assembly GCF_000801105.2. Taxonomy (NCBI): domain Eukaryota; kingdom Viridiplantae; phylum Streptophyta; class Magnoliopsida; order Brassicales; family Brassicaceae; genus Raphanus; species Raphanus sativus. The sequence continues at coordinate 1,535 of NW_026618002.1, forward strand.
CCTTAGTATCCTCTCAACCATGTTCCAATGGTGTATCTTGGTGCTTGCATGTGCTGGCTCACTTGATTAACTGCAAAGCATATATCTGGTCTAGTGATAGTGAGATATATAAGCTTTCCCCACCATTCTTCTATAGTGCTTCACCTCTCCATATGGCTTGCTATCAATCTCCCCCTCTCGCATCACTTTGTACCCATCTTCTAGTGGAGTCTTTGCAGCTCTTCCTCCTAGATCACCAGCCTCTTTCAGTAGATCCAAGCATACTTCCTTTGAGATAGAAATAGTCCTTCCTTGGATCGGCATATCTCAATGCCTAGAAAATATTTGAGCTCTCCCAAATCCTTGATATCAAAAGATGACTTGAGATATGTCTTGGTTGCAAGTATCCCCTCCTTGTCACTGCCAGTGATGATGATATCATCCACATATACTAGGATTACAATGATTCCCCTCTTGCTGGTGAGTGTGAACAAGGTGTGATCAGCTTCTGACTTCACAAAGCCTCTCCCATTGAGTGTGGTGCTTAGCTTGTGATACCAGGCTCTTGGTGATTGCTTTAGACCATAGATAGCTTTCTTCAATCTGAGAACATTGCCCGGTTTCACTAAATGCTCAAGACCAGGAGGTGGCTTCATGTAAACTTCATCTTCCAACTCTCCTTGTAAGAATGCATTCTTCACATCCATCTGCCATAGATCCCACTCTAAGTTGACTGCTAAGGATAGGACTATCCTTATGGTGTGTAGTTTTGCAACTGGCGCAAAAGTATCAAGGTAATCCTCTCCATAGGTTTGAGTAAAGCCTCTTGCTACCAACCTTGTCTTACGCCTTTCCACAGTACCATCAGCATTGTACTTGATAGTGAATATCCACCGACTAGTCACAGCTCTCTTGCCCTTTGTAGCTCTGCCTCATACCATGTATCATTGATGATCATGGCACTTGACTCACTGCCCACTGATTCCCTCCATTCTGCATGCTCCATAGCTTCCTCATATGATCTTGGAATATATTCCTGATCCAGCTCTCCTATGAACACTACATGCTCTTGTGGGTATTGTGCTAGAGAGCACACTGCTTGGATGGGATGAGCTACTGCTGGGAGTTGAAGTAGACTCTGTTGTTTTTCCCAGTTTGCTGCTGGCTGCCTGACTCTAGTGCTTCTTCTTAAGGCTGGTTGAGTGTTGCCTTCTTCACCACTAGGTCCTGAACTCACAGTAGGCTCCTCTTGAGTCTCTTGAGTCTCTGTGTAATATCCTCATGCGCATGCTGTTCAGCTTGTTGCTCAGCTTGATCAGGACTTGCTGACTGCTCCTCTTGATGCTCAGCTTCATTGTCCCCCTCATGATCAAGGTGAGTAACCTCAGGAGTAGTTGCTGGTGTCACTGGTGCTTCTTCTGATGCTCTCTCAACAGGTACACTGATGCCCAGACTTTCCATGACTCTTCTTAGGTTAGATGCTCTATCTGAAGCAGATTGAGATAGATTCTCCAAATCTTCCCAACTGTTTCCATCATAGTATCCTTTGGATTCCAAGAACTTGACCTCCCTGGAGACTAAGACCCTCCTGGTCTCTGGTACAAAGCATTTATACCCTTTCTGATGAGGAGAATATCCAATGAATACTGCCTTTGTACTCTTGGGCGCGAGCTTATCTCTTTGCTCTCCTGGAACAAAGACAAAACAAAGGCAACCAAACACACGCATATGTTCAATAGAGGGTTTTGTGTTGTTCAATACCTCATAAGGAGATTGATCTTGTAGGATCCTGGTAGGAATCCTGTTGATCAAATAGCATGCGGTTGTGACAGCATCACTCCAGAATCTTTTAGGCATGCTTGTATGGAACATCATGCTCCTGGCTACCTCCATAAGGTGTCTATTCTTCCTCTCAGCGACCCCATTTTGTTGTGGAGTGTAAGGACAGCTTGTTTGATGGATCATCCCATGTTTGGCTAAGTGTTGCTTGAATGCCTTGCTTGTGTATTCTCCTCCATTATCTGATCTCAAAATTTTAATCTTGGCATTGAAGTGATTAGTGACATAGTTTTGAAAATTTATGAATGCTTCTAAGACCCTATCCTTTGATGGCAATAAGGTTATCCAAGTATACTTAGACTTTTCATCTATGAATGTTACAAAAATATTTGTGATGTTCTCTAGATACACATGGTGCGGTCCAAACATCAGAATGAATAAGATCAAAGCAATTTTCATAAATTTTACTTGATCTAGGGAACACTGTCTTGCAATGTTTCCCTAAGATACAAGCTTCACAGTCACTTTTAAAAGAGATACTAGGCAACATGATGTTCAAAGCACGAGAATGAGGATGTCCTAATCTAGCATGCCACAATACATCTTTAGGTAAAGCTGAAACAGAATTTAAGCATAAGATAAATCGGTTGAGGTCTTGGTGTCTTCCAGCAAGTACAAGTCTCCCTTGGTTACACCATTGCCAAGCAACCTACTAGTCTCAATATCCTGAAAGTACACTTCATTAGGCGTGAATGTAACACTGCACTTAAGATCATTAGTAACTCTTTTTACAGATAACAAATTTGAGGCAAAGCTAGGCATGTAAAGAGCCTTAGATTCCTTGTTAAACAATTTAAGATCACCTATGCCTTTAATTGGTATCTTATCCCCATTTGCAATCATAACATGTCCTAGAGCAGGAACAATGTTTTTAATTAAGGTCAGGTCACTAATCATGTGATGACTAGCTCCTGAATCTATAACTAGAGGTTTTATCAACTTAGAACTAGTTAAAGCATTCATGGAGATATCACTGATAAGCGCATGAAAAGAGGTACCAAATTTGTTACCAGAGTTATCTTTGAGGAGTTTGATGAGAGCTTCAATGTCTGAGCGCTTGATAGTCTCATCTTGGGGGTTCCTCATAGTTGAGCTGGATGCTAGAGCCTTCTCCCCTCCACTCACTGCTCCGGGTTCACCTATGTCGCCTGAGTAGTTAGCTCTTGCTTCATTGTTACCAGTTCGGAACTTCTGTGGCTTCAAATGAGGATGGAGTATCCAGCACTTGTCTTTCCCATGCCCCTTCTTCTTGCAGTGGTCACACACCCACACCTTCTTGTCTTCAGGTTTGAAGTGACCTTTGTTAGCAACACCTTCTGCTTGGTTAGCTATCACAAGGTCTTTCTTCCCTCCAAAGAGTCCAACTGAGCCTTGCTCCTTTTGGATTTGAGCACACACTTCATCCAGAGATGGGAGACTAACTCCCCTCAGTATGTGCTTGATCAATTCATTGTACCCGGGTTAAGAGAGAATAGCAAGGCAAAGACCTTATCTTGCTCTCTTCTCTCATTCAGTACATCCGGGTCAAGGGTTGCTGGTCTCAACATCTCCAGCTCTGCCCATAGAGATCTGAACTTCCCAAAGTGTTTATCAAACTCAGTATCCTCTTGACACAGGTTGTTGATAGCCCTCTTGACTTCAAACACTCGGTTAATGTTGGATACATTACCAAACACCTTCTGAAGTGTATCCCATAGTTCTTTTGAGGTCTCACAGTAGGCGTAAGACTCAAGATTGATGCCTCAAGGCTGTGTTGGATGATAGACAAGACCAGGAGATCCTCTTGAACTCGCTTCTTGTCATCAGCTTCAGCTTGCATCACTTCTTTGCCATCCTCTCCTAGGACAGTCTTCTTCTTGTTGCTCCTGCCTTCTTCAACCACCTCCCCAGAGCCCTCTGCCTCCAAGAGCGGTTTTAGTTAGCCTCGCCCAATGTAGATAGTTAGCTCCCTTGAGAGTAACTGGAATGGTCACCATCCGTGAGTGTTCTCCAGCAGAATCCATCAAGAGAGTTTTGTGAAAAGAAATTTAAAGATGAACTTTGCTATTTTTGGGCAAATTCTGGAGGTGAAAATGAAGAACACTCCAAGAACACCAAGAACTTTACTTAAAATAGCAAGAACACAGAGAAATTGCGGAAGAGAGATAGGTCTCAAGAGCTAGAAAGCTCTGATACCATGTGAGAATTGAGAATTATATGATGAGAGATTGATGAGTTTAGTTGAGAATCAAAGGAGAGAATTTGAGAAACATGTTTGCGAGAGAGAGAGTGAGAAGGATGAATATATTTCCTTGATTTTCTTTGGTTCAGATACAAGTCTATAAATAGACTAAGACAAACATTAAACAAAGACAAGTTGAGAAGCATAAAGGAATAAACAAATAGGGTCTGAACTGCGCAGGGCTCGTTCAGCATGGTGAGATAGTGACAGGTGATAAACGGCTCTCTTCTCCTTAACTTCACCCGTGACTCTTCCTCCTTCAACTCCAACGTCTCTTTGATCCCTTGTCGACATTCCCATATGTTTAAATCCATTTGAAGCTGCCTTCCTTCTCAAGTAGACCAGTGACTTGTCTTCTAGGTAAGTTAGGTTTCTCTTGACCTAACTGTACGGACAAGCTCACTTGCTCTTCCTTGATCACTCCGGTTGCTTTACTCTCCTCTTTGTCATCATACTTGTCTAGTTTTATTGCTTCATCTCAACACTTATGAGATTTATTCAACTTCCTCGTTATTCTCCACTGATTAGTGGTTCCAAATAAAGCTTTTTAGATCGTGGTTCATCCTGGTTTGATAAGAATCATGAAGATATTGCCATATGTCCGAACAGGCTAATCTGCAATCATCTGGATAGAAAGTGGGATATCTTCTTACTCACAACACTTATGAGATTTATTCAACTTCCTGGTTATTCTCCACTGATTAGTGGTTCAAAATAAAGCTTCTTAGATCGTGGTTCATCCTGGTTTGATAAGAATCTTGAAGATATTGCCATATGTCCGAACAGGCTAATCTGGAATCATCTGGATAGAAAGTGGGATATCTTCTTACTCACAACTCCTATGAGATTTATTCAACTTCCTGGTTATTCTCCACTGATTAGTGGTTCCAAATAAAGCTTCTTAGATCGTGGTTCATCCTGGTTTGATAAGAATCATGAAGATAATGGCATATGTCCGAACATGCTAATCTGGAATCATCTGGATAGAAGGTGGGATATCTTCTTACTCACAACTCCTATGAGATTTATTCAACTGCCTGGTTATTCTCCACTGATTAGTGGTTCCCAATCAAGCTTCTTATATATTGGTTCATCCTGGTTTGATAAGAATCATGAAGATATTGCCATATGTCCGAACAGGCTAATCTGGAATCATCTGGATAGAAAGTGGGATATCTTCTTAATCACAACTCCTATGAGATTTATTCAACTTCCTGGTTATTCTCCACTGATTAGTGGTTCCAAATAAAGCTTTTTAGATCGTGGTTCATCCTGGTTTGATAAGAATCATGAAGATATTGCCATATGTCCGAACAGGCTAATCTGGAATCATCTGGATAGAAAGTGGGATATCTTCTTACTCACAACTCCTATGAGATTTATTCAACTTCCTGGTTATTCTCCACTGATTAGTGGTTCCAAATAAAGCTTCTTAGATCGTGGTTTATCCTGGTTTGATAAGAATCATGAAGATAATGTTGGAAAGAAGATAAATAAGCTTGAGTTAGTGAAGAGACCAAGCATCAAGAGCAAGCAAACCAGAACAAGCAGATTTGAATCTGTTTGGACAGTCTTGGTGCGCAAGTAACAAAACCTAACCTAGAGTGCCTTGGAAGTCAAGCTAGGTGGGGAACTCGTCCAGCATAGTCTAATGAAGCATATTTGAAGTTTAAAAAGGGTATCAGGCCGTTGGAGAGAGCTCAGGCAAGTTGGGATTAAATTAGATTAAAAGTCACATGTTGGGCTTAAGAGAGAGGACTGTTAGGAAAGGTCACTATCTGCAGTTCTGAGCACGCCAGTCTGCTCTACACCAGCCTGCTCTGATCCTCTTTTCCCTCAGAATAATATAGTTTATGATTCCCTTGTTTATTCATAGTTTATTGTTGTTGCAAGTTGCTGTATTGGCTATATTAAGCCTTCATGTATCACAAATGAAACTAAGGGAGAGGAGTTCTCTTTCTTCATTTTCTCTAAGTCTGTATTCTCTCTGGTTACTCTAAACTCTCTCTCAATTTCGTGCATAATCTCTCTGATACTCACTCTCACTTAATCTCTCTCAGTTACTCACAAATACTACATTACTCTCCATTACTCTCTCTTTGATTCTCACATAAATCTCTTTACTCTATTCATCACTACACACGCCTATACTCTGTTTCTCCTTACTCTCACATCCTAATCTATTATTTTCTCACATGGTATCAGAGCTACAAGCTCTTGAGAACCTATACAGCTTCCGCAAATCTTTTCTAGTTCAAATCTCTCTTTAAAACTCTGTTTCTGTTCATCCTTGTATCTTCTGGTCCAAAGCTGTTCCAGGAGGGAATAGACTCACCAGATATCAAGATAAAGGAGGACTTTAGCTTCTGGAACTCAAGAAGGCTTCAGCTCAGTCCAGCAAGCCTCATCAAAGTCCAGCTTCAAGCTCTGTTCTTGCAAAACCAGTGGGTACCATCTATTATCCACTGGTCCAAAACTCTTCATAATGGAGAAACCAAGAAGCATGGTGGTTTCTGTGGTGCTAAAGGGGTCAAATTACCTTGTCTGGTCTAGGGTGATGAAGACAGCACTTGGAGGACAAGGGTTGTGGGAGCATTGTCTACAAGCAGCTCCAAAGCAAACCAGCACCAAATGGCAGCAAGAAGACCTACTGGTCTTGTCTGTTCTCCAAAGCTCTCTTTCAGTTTCTATTATGGAATCTTACTCATACTGTGAGAGTGCTAAGGAGCTTTGGGAGACTCTCTACAAGGTCTATGGAAACTCATCCAACCTCACAAGGGTGTATGAGCTCAAGGAGGCTATAAACAACCTGTCTCAGGAGGAGATGGAGTTTACTGCTCATTTTGGCAAGTTTAACTCTCTGTGGGGTGAGCTTGAGTCATTAAGACCTTCTACAACAGATCCAACCATCATCCATGAAAGAAGAGAGCAAGACAAGGTGTTTGGGCTACTTCTTACCCTCAGCCCAATGTATACTGACCTCATTAAGCACATATTGAGGTCAGAGAAGCTTCCCACTCTGGATGAAGTGTGCTCTCAAGTCCAAAAGGAGTTTGGCTCACATAGCTTGTTTGGAGGAAAGGAGTCTCTTTCACTTGCAAACAAAGCATCCGCCAAGTACAAGAAGTCAGAGGGGGGAGAACTCAAATGTGAGCACTGTCAGCGTGAGGGGCACACCAAGGAGAAGTGTTGGGATCTTTACCCACACCTCAAACCTGCCAAGTTCAGATAAACCATGTCCATGGAGGTACAAGGAACTAGCTCAGGTTCCTTGAGTTGTAAGCTAACCTCCTGAACTTTAATATGAGCTTGTTCAATTTTTTTTAAATTGTTTCTGTTGTGTGTGCAATGGTTTAGGATTATAAGTTTGCTAGCATGGTTATGTTTAGCTTCTGTCCTAGAATCATTGATCTAAGTTGTGTGTGTGCTAGGCGAGTTGTTTAGCCACTGTCATTGTCTTGTTGCATTGCTAAAGGTCTAGGAGAGTTTCCTGGTCTTGTAGTGCATTCATTCTGTTTAAAGTGATTAGTTGATTTGTCTAGTTGTTTAGTCTCTGTTCTTGATGAGTTATCATTCTTGATCATCTAGTGTGTTGTTTGCATGGATTTGAACTAGATGAGTTGTTTAGATCCTGTCCATTGCATTTTTCTTAAACATTGGGATCAGACTTGATGAGTTATCAAGGGTTGATCCTAGTGTGTGTGGTCTGATTCTTGCTGGAGTTTGAGTGATGTTTCAGGTACACAAGTGTTGTCTCTGTCCATCATCAAATCAAGACAAAGAAGAAGGCTTTGCCCATGCTGTTCAGAGCCTACACATGGTGTATATTCCTGACCATGGAGAAATTGTTAAAGAGGAGACCAGGTGGTAATAAGTGGGGGCTGAAATAAAATATGGCTGGGCTTTGAAGATACTGCCAGAAGGAGTATTGATGGAGAGGCAGACCAGTGTTTGATCAGTCACACACCAAGCTGGAGATCCTCATGAATTGCAAGAACCGGTTGAATTAAGCGCAGCCTGTTTGGGTGTTGAGCTCCTGGTTCAAAAGAAACACAAGAGGCAGTGGAGATGAGATCAAGGGATGAACTGGTTGACTTAAGCGCAGCTGTAGGGGTGATGCGCTCCTGGTTTCAAGACTCAGTATTGCTCACTTCCAAGCTTGGTCCTTTTTACTCAGTCTAAGGACTCTGGATCAAGCTTGAGGAGGGGTACTGGTGAGCTATCCTGAAGATTCAATTCGGCCATTGCCTCACCAGAGATCAGAAGTGGAGTTCACTCAGATCAAAAGTGGAGTTTGCAAGTAGTGGAGTTCACTCCTGCATTACTCATTACCAACCGGATCAAAGAAGCCATCTAGAGAACATATGCCTTCCATACGAGCTTGGTCCTTCCATTTCTCAGTTCCAAGCATGAGATTGAGCTTCCATGATCCGGATTGTGTCTTTACCAAGTGGGGATTCAAGTGGAGTTCACTCCCCACATACTGATGAAAGGGAAGTGCCTTAAACTCATCTCAATACATTCATGATGGTTCTTATACTTAAAATGTTATTGAGCTTGATGTGAGTAAATTCATTGCCTTAAGAACTGATGCACCTTTGGGATAATGTATCAGGTACCTTAGTTGGAGCTCTCTGAAGTAGAAGCTGGTGGTCCCTAAGCCCTTTCAAGATGGCGAGTAGTCAGAAGAGAGGGGGAGACACAACCGGCCTAAAAGAAGAGTTCCGAGATGTTGGTGTGTGCAAGTTATGGAGTTCATCCTTGCAGCACAAGTCAGGCCATGATCCAGAGTCTAAGGACTCCACCATTAGTTATCTGAGTTCCTTAGACTCACTGGCCAATCCCCAGGCTGTGTTGAACTCTACTCTTTTTCCCTTGCAAAGTTTTATCCCATGAGGTTTTCTTTGCAAGGTTTTTAATGAGGGAGCTTCTTCATAGTTCCAAGCTTGCCCAAGGATCTCCTATGGTCAAGCTTGAGGGGGAGTGTTGGAAAGAAGATAAATAAGCTTGAGTTAGTGAAGAGACCAAGCATCAAGAGCAAGCAAACCAGAACAAGCAGATTTGAATCTGTTTGGACAGTCTTGGTGCGCAAGTAACAAAACCTAACCTAGAGTGCCTTGGAAGTCAAGCTAGGTGGGGAACTCGTCCAGCATAGTCTAATGAAGCATATTTGAAGTTTAAAAAGGGTATCAGGCCGTTGGAGAGAGCTCAGGCAAGTTGGGATTAAATTAGATTAAAAGTCACATGTTGGGCTTAAGAGAGAGGACTGTTAGGAAAGGTCACTATCTGCAGTTCTGAGCACGCCAGTCTGCTCTACACCAGCCTGCTCTGATCCTCTTTTCCCTCAGAATAATATAGTTTATGATTCCCTTGTTTATTCATAGTTTATTGTTGTTGCAAGTTGCTGTATTGGCTATATTAAGCCTTCATGTATCACAAATGAAACTAAGGGAGAGGAGTTCTCTTTCTTCATTTTCTCTAAGTCTGTATTCTCTCTGGTTACTCTAAACTCTCTCTCAATTTCGTGCATAATCTCTCTGATACTCACTCTCACTTAATCTCTCTCAGTTACTCACAAATACTACATTACTCTCCATTACTCTCTCTTTGATTCTCACATAAATCTCTTTACTCTATTCATCACTACACACGCCTATACTCTGTTTCTCCTTACTCTCACATCCTAATCTATTATTTTCTCACATGGCATATGTCCGAACAGGCTAATCTGGAATCATCTGGATAGAAGGTGGGATATCTTCTTGCTCACAACAACCAACTTTTATGAGATTTATTCACTTCCTGGTATTCTCCACTGATTAGTGGTTCCAATAAGCTTTTTAGATCGTGGTTCATCCTGGTTTGATAAGAATCATGAAGATATTGCCATATGTCCGAACAGGCTAATCTGGAATCATCTGGATAGAAAGTGGGATATCTTCTTCTCACAACACTTATGAGATTTATTCAACTTTCTGGTTATTCTCCACTGAATTAGTGGTTCCAAATAAAGCTTCTTAGATCGTGGTTCATCCTGGTTTGATAAGAATCATGAAGATATTGCCATATGTCCGAACAGGCTAATCTGGAAATCATCTGGATAGAAAGTGGGATATCTTCTTACTCACAACTCCTATGAGATTTATTCAACTTCCTGGTTATTCTCCACTGATTAGTGGTTCCAAATAAAGCTTCTTTAGATCGTGGTTCATCCTGGTTTGATAAGAATCATGAAGATAATGGCATATATGTCCGAACAGGCTAATCTGGAATCATCTGAATAGAAAGTGGGATATCTTCTTACTCACAACTCCTATGAGATTTATTCAACTTCCTGGTTATTCTCCACTGATTAGTGGTTCCCAATAAAGCTTCTTAGATATTGGTTCATCCTGGTTTGATAAGAATCATGAAGATATTGCATATGTCCGAACAGGCTAATCTGAATCATCTGGATAGAAAGTGGGATATCTCTTTACTCACAACTCCTATGAGATTTATTCAACTTCCTGGTTATTCTCCACTGATTAGTGGTTCCAAATAAAGCTTCTTAGATTCGTGGTTCATCCTGGTTTGATAAGAATCATGAAGATAATGGCATATGTCCGAACAGGCTAATCTGGAATCATCTGGATAGAAGGTGGGATATCTCTTGCTCACAACACTTATGAGATTTATTCAACTTCCTGGTTATTCTCCACTGATTAGTGGTTCCAAATAAAGCTTCTTAGATCGTGGTTCATCCTGGTTTGATAAGAATCATGAAGATATGCCAATATTTCGAACAGGCTAATCTGGAATCATCTGGATAGAAAGTGGGATATCTTCTTACTCACAACTCCTATGAGATTTATTCAACTTCTGGTTATTCTCCACTGATTAGTGGTTCCAAATAAAGCTTCTTAGATCGTGGTTCATCCTGGTTTGATAAGAATCATGAGATAATGCATATGTCCGAACAGGCTAATCTGGAATCATCTGGATAGAAAGTGGGATATCTTTTACTCACAACTCCTTATGAGATTTATTCAACTTCCTGGTTATTCTCCACTGATTAGTGGTTCCAAATAAAGCTTCTTAGATCGTGGTTCATCCTGGTTTGATAAGAATCATGAAGATATTGCCATATGTCCGAACAGGCTAATCTGGAATCATCTGGATAGAAAGTGGGATATCTTCTACTCACAACACTTATGAGATTTATTCAACTTCCTGGTTATTCTCCACTGATTAGTGGTTCCAAATAAAGCTTCTTAGATCGTGGTTCATCCTGGTTTGATAAGAATCATGAAGATATGCCATATGTCCGAACAGGCTAATCTGGAATCATCTGGATAGAAAGTGGGATATCTTCTTACTCACAACTCCTATGAGATTTATTCAACTTCCTGGTTATTCTCCACTGATTAGTGGTTCCAAATAAAGCTTCTTAGATCGTGGTTCATCCTGGTTTGATAAGAATCATGAAGATAATGGCATATGTCCGAACAGGCTAATCTGGAATCATCTGGATAGAAAGTGGGATATCTTCTTACTCACAACTCTATGAGATTTATTCAACTTCTGGTTATTCTCCACTGATTAGTGGTTCCCAATAAAGCTTCTTAGATCGTGGTTCATCCTGGTTTGATAAGAATCATGAAGATATTGCCATAATGTCCGAACAGGCTAATCTGGAATCATCTGGATAGAAAGTGGGATATCTTCTTTCACAACTCTATGAGATTTATTCAACTTCCTGGTTATTCTCCACTGATTAGTGGTTCCAAATAAAGCTTCTTAGATCGTGGTTCATCCTGGTTTGATAAGAATCATGAAGATATTGCCATATGTCCGAACAGGCTAATCTGGAATCATCTGGATAGAAAGTGGGATATCTTCTTACTCACAACTCCTATGAGATTTATTCAACTTCCTGGTTATTCTCCACTGATTAGTGGTTCCAAATAAAGCTTCTTAGATCGTGGTTCATCCTGGTTTGATAAGAATCATGAAGATAATGGCATATGTCCGAACAGGCTAATCTGGAATCATCTGGATAAAGAAGGTGGATATCTTCTTGCTCACAACACTTATGAGATTTATTCAACTTCCTGGTTATTCTCCACTGATTAGTGGTTCCAAATAAAGCTTTTTAGATCGTGGTTCATCCTGGTTTGATAAGAATCATGAAGATATTATCCGAACAGGCTAATCTGGAATCATCTGGATAGAAAGTGGGATATCTTCTTACTCACAACTACTTATGAGATTTATTCAACTTCCTGGTTATTCTCCACTGATTAGTGGTTCCAAATAAAGCTTCTTAGATCGTGGTTCATCCTGGTTTGATAAGAATCATGAAGATTATTGCCATAATGTCCGAACAGGCTAATCTGGAATCATCTGAATAGAAAGTGGGATATCTTCTACTCACAACTCCTATGAGATTTATTCAACTTCCTGGTTATTCTCCACTGATTATTGGTTCCAAATAAAGCTTCTTAGATCGTGGTTCATCCTGGTTTGATAAGAATCATGAAGATATGACATATGTCCGAACAGGCTAATCTGGAATCATCTGGATAGAAGGTGGGATATCTTCTTGCTCACAACTCCTTATGAGATTTATTCAACTTCCTGGTTATTCTCCACTGATTAGTGGTTCCAAAATAAAGCTTCTTAGATCGTGGTTCATCCTGGTTTGATAAGAATCATGAAGATATTGCCATTGTCCCGACAGGCTAATCTGGA
>NW_026618003.1:0-14292 GCF_000801105.2 Raphanus sativus
AAAATAGTTTCAAAACTAACTTTCAGATTTCAAAAAAAAAAAAACTGAAAAATGGAAAATATAAAAAATTGAATTAAAAATGTATTATCCTAAAATATTTCTTAAAAATATAATTTCTATCTATTAAATATTTATTTAAATATCATTATTTATGAAGTAATGGCGGAAGAATCTTCGACCTATTTAGTGATTCATTTGTTAAGGCTATCAATGTAACTCATCATATCAATTACATAATGGTTTTAGTTCATTAAGTTATTAATGTAATTGACAATCTTAAGAATTAATGTGAACATGACATATAAAAATTATATATTTTCTTTTTTGTTATTTTTAGAAAAGAAAGTTTATAAATAAAATAAAATATAAAATTTGATAATGACAAGTACATAGTAATTTAACTTATTAAGTTTATCAATGTAATTGATCATCTTGAAATATAGCATGACACGCATAAAAAGTGATTTTTTAAATAATATTATAGATATCTAAAAACTTATGCCGTACTAATAAAATTCTATAAAAGCTGCAGTCATGTTTGTTATGTAAGATATTGTTATGTTAAGATATTTACACTTTACACATAACTGGAGAACACCAATAAAGTATATCAAAATTAATTTAGTATATTGTAACCTCTCCTTTAATTTTAACTAGATTTGATCCGCGCTTTTTGAAGCGCGGGATATTTTAGCGATGAAAAATTTTTACTAATAATTAACAAATATTTTGGTAATTTTTAAAGAGGTGTATTTTAAATATTTTGTATTTAAATCAATATTTTTAAATTCAACCCGATTGTGATTATACCGGTTAATCCGGAGATCTGACAATTCAATTTATGTTTTTAAAATATTCATATTAAAAAATCACTAAAACCCGAGACTAACCGATTGAACTGATGGATGACCGATATGTAATCTAATTGGATTTAAATTGTAATAGTTTCATAATTTGTAATCTTATAATCGAAATTTTAAAGTTCACTATTTTGCAATTTATGAAATTATGATGTTTCTACAAAATTTTTAAAGAGAAAATGATAGATATAAAATAACTAAGATTAAATTATTGTATTATTTGGAAACATTGATAGTAGTATAAAAAATATATTGTTTGGAAACATTGATAGTAGTATAAAGAAATAAGTATATTGTTTGGAAACACTGATAGTATTATAAAGAAATAAATATTGTTTGGAAACATGGATAGTAGTATAAAGAAATGAACATTAGTGATTTAATGTATGTTTAATTATAAAGTATAAATGTGTATTTAATTTAAAAACTTACAAAATAAATGTTAGGTCCAACAAAATGTTTCTGTTTTAATAAGATAGATTTTTGGACCCACTTTTCTTAGCTACGTATAATACCAAACATATTTAAGTTTATAACATATAAAACTTATAACAGACATCGTGTAGAAACTTTATTGATGTTATTATGAATATACCACTTTGGACAATGTAGAAAGTTTCTTATGTTATTAGATTTTTTGTTGGGATTGCAATATTAAATTAGAAAAAAGTGCCAAATAAATCTTAAATCTAATCAACTCAACAAATCAACTTTCGGGTAAAGGGTAAACTTTAACATTGGTTAATTCCTTTAGACCAACTAAGTATTTAAAAATCTTAGTTCATATTCAGACTGGTTAATTTCCGGTCCGGATTGGTTCAAATTCATAATTTAAATAACTATATAATTTTGGATACATGACAGGTTTCGACGGTTTGAATATTTTGATCTCGAAAAACTCGAAGTAATCGAAAACATAAAAAATACCTGAAACAAATTTTGTTTGAAACTGAAACAAATACCCAAATTATTCAAATACTTTACATGATTCAAAATATGAACTAAAAAACCCAAATACCCAAAATTTTACTTGAAAATCTAAAATATATATAAGTAAAAATTTTAATAAAAAAATATCAATAACAAAAACATATCTTAAATATCAAGATATACCTACTATATACAAAAATTGGGTACTTTGGATCGCCGATCGGATCTCAGATAGAACTCAGACCTAACCGAGACCCGCACATTCAAAAAATACTCAATAAGTATTTTGTTTTGGACCTGGATCCAAACTGAATATGTATTTTTTGGGTCGGTGCTGGTTCGGTTTTCGGTGCAGATGAAATGCCTATGCCTAATAGAAAGTTATTTAATAATGTGTATATAAAATCTCAAATAAAATATTCATTTTTGATATAATAGGAGTTTGTAATGTAATAACGTTCGACAGTCCCAAAATGCCAATTCATATCACAATGTGTTTTTTTTTATAATACGAAAAAAATGCGAAGCGTTGTTAAAAGACGGATTAAAAATCTAGTATACAATTAAAGATAGAGGTGTATTTGGTGTGACATATATTGCATATGCATCATTGTTAGTCAAATGCTTTTGAATGTCAATATAATACGATAAATTATGACTATGGTTTTGTTTCCACCAAGTTATATATGGTTGTCTTAGTTAACTGCATATAAACATCGATAAATATATATATATATATATATATATATATATATATATATATATCATATATTAACACAAAAATATATTTCATAGAAATAAACCATCGATCTAAGAATCATCAATACTATTAAAATAGAAGCCATTTTTGAGGAACCCTCCTATTTTAACAGTATTTACAGATCCATGTCATTGAAACATTTAAAACTTATGATTTTTTATTTAATTATATATATTCCAAATTTCCTTTTATTTTTATACAGCAGAAAATCTAAAAATCAACACCTCTGTTAAATTAACTATGACTAGGTGTTTAGCCCGCCATACGGACATAATTACCTTACTAATATTTATTAATAAATGTAGTATTAATTTAAAGATCAACAAAATAATTTATTGTCATACACTTACAAAATCGATAACAAATTTAATATAAAACTATTTATAGATTAAAAAATATTTCACTAAAATTATATATATATTATAAAAATTAGAAACAATCATATTGTGTGAATATTGTAGATTTCTCCTTATATACAATTTTGTATGTGTTTTTACTTTTTAAATTTAAATTTTTTATAATTATTAAGATCTTCAATTATGTTTATCAAAACATAGCTAATATATAAACTTATAATTTATCTAGACTATTTAATGATTTTTTTAATTCAGAATTCAAATTTTTACATAATAAATATATATTCTAAAATTTATCTACTGAAAGTTAATATTAGTTTGGATAATAATACAATATACATGATTTTTTATTAATACAAACTTATAACTATCTAGACTATTTAATGATTTTTTAATTCAGAATTCAATTTTTAACATAATAAATATATATTCTAAAATTTATCTACTGAAAGTTAATATTAGTTTGGATAATAATACAATATACATGAATTCTTTTATCAATATAAACTTATAACTATCTAGACTATTTAATGATTTTTTAATTCAGAATTCAATTTTTACATAATAAATGTATGTTCAAAATTTATCTACTGAAAGTTAATATTAGCTTGAATAATAATACAATATACATGAATTGTTTTTATCAAAACGTTTTTTAAATTTTTTTATTATAACTAATTCATGTTTAATGATTAATTGTAATAAAAATAAATAAATTATTCATTAAGGGTATTATCGATATTAACCACTCTAACTTTTAACGTGGGAGCTCCGTTGCAAATATATATATATATTATAAAAATTAGAAACAATCATATTGTGTGAATATTGTAGATTTCTCCTTATATACGATTTTGTATGTGTTTTACTTTTTAAATTTAATTTTTTTATTAATTATTAAGATCTTCAATTATGTTTATCAAAACATAGCTAATATATAAAACTTATAATTATCTAGACTATTTAATGATTTTTTTAATTCAGAATTCAATTTTTTACATAATAAATATATATTCTAAAATTTATCTACTGAAAGTTAATATTAGTTTGGATAATAATACAATATACATGATTTTTTTATTAATATAAACTTATAACTATCTAGACTACTTAATGATTTTTTAATTCAGAATTCAATTTTTTACATAATAAATATATATTCTAAAATTTATCTACTGAAAGTTAATATTAGTTTGGATAATAATACAATATACATGAATTTTTTTATCAATATAAAATTATAACTATCTAGACTATTTAATGATTTTTTAATTCAGAATTCAATTTTTTACATAATAAATGTATGTTCAAAATTTATCTACTGAAAGTTAATATTAGCTTGAATAATAATACAATATACATGAATTGTTTTTATCAAAAACGTTTTTTAAATTTTTTTATTATAACTAATTCATGAATTGTTTTTTATTATAAATAAATTGTTCATTAAGGGTATTATCGATATTAACCACTCTAACTTTTAATGTGGGAGCTCCGTTGCAAAAAATCACTTCGCAAATAATAGTATAGATTTCCTATCCAGACATAATGCATCGTGAACGTTCGATTGGTAAAATACATTTATTTACATTTTTAGACAATATATGTACCAAATCTTTGTATATTTATAAATGTTTCATCCCATCGACACCCAAGGTTCAACTTTTATTGGATTCTGCAAATAAAAATTAAAAACAACACATTCTGTTAATATCAGTGTATCATTCATCACTTCCAATCATGGTTACAAACAATTGCACCATAAAACTTACATGTTGCATTGTTCAATATCATGAATATCTATCCTTTTAATTTTCTGATTCGTTTTTATTTAAAAAAAACTTATACATAACAATTACAAATAATCAGAGTCCTTAACGAATTAACCAATGTGAAATAAAGTCGACCAAATTATAGGGTTTGCAAAGCTTTTTCAAATAAATAACCAAAATATAAACTACTAATCAAAAGCTAAAATTTTGGCAAATAAATAGATTTTAGGAAATTCCATACATAACCATATCGTATGTAAATATTTAAATATATAAAAATTTTAAACTGAAATTTTAATAGCTTCTTATCTCCATTTTGCAACTTCAAAATCTTAAATCAAATTAACTCAACGATTTGAATTTGAAATATATTATATTAAGTTTCAAATCCAATATTTTCTAACAAACATTGCCCAAATTCTCGAGGCATATAGTTACCATAAATCAGGTGCAAAATCACTAGATTATTAACGATCTGATGTATAAATGCAAATATATAGCTAACTAAAACATGAAACTACTAAATTTGTAAATATTTTAAATTAAAAACAAAACCAAAAAGGTAAAAATCAGATTTTTTAAATGGTATATTTCCTCCCTTTTCAAACTGAACATATTAAAATTTCAACTACCTCAGCGATTTAGAAAAGGAAGATTTACAGATATCTTATTTAATTCCAAATATACTATTTCCCTAACTAATTTAACCAATATCCGCAAGGAATATTCTTATTACTTATGTTACCTAATTATCCTTTCCTATATATACTAACTTAGGAAATGAAGCGATTTCTACAACCACTATATGCTGCTTTTAACTGAGAAAATGAAGCATAAACAGGAAAGGCTTACCTTTCTGACGTGAAATCATTCAAAACCAGCTGGTGTATTCAAGTGAAAGTAATCCCCGCCTTCACAGACAGAAATGTAAGTATAGATCGCTTCAGTATTGTTTCATTCTTTTTAGATTATCAATCAAATACATATTAAACGCTTATTTTTTTTGTTTTAGCTTCTGTTGCTGCCATTTGTAATACCCTATAGTACTTTGTATTTGATCATTTATTGCATATAATTGCCTGTATAAGAAAGTGAAGACATCAAAAAAAAATCGTGTCCAAGTCTTTAACAATTTTTTTATCAAAGTAGAATGTAGAATATATATGCTAAATAGATACTTATCTGATGACGGGTAAGATTGTCACAATTAGAAGTTCAAATAAGCTTATGCATCAAACAGAACCAATAATAGCTATCGGAATCTATACGATCTGTTTTCCAAAACAGAGAAAGAGGTCAGTCTGAAGGTAAGTAACATATCCTTAAATCAAAACATAGATTTAAGAGTACTTTATTTTTCCCATGCTTTAGCTTATCTTTATATTTCTCATGCTTTAGCTCATATAAACATTTAAAATGGACAAATGTCCTATATTTTATTCTAAAGTACATTGAATACAATTCTCATTAGAAATTAAAAAAAAAATTGGAACCTGATTCAATATGATCTCATTAGAAATAAAAAAACAATTCTGATTAGAAATTAAAAAGAAAAAACAAACAGTGTGAGTCAAAACATTTGGAACGTGTATCAATACATTTCTCATTAGAAATATATATGAAAAAAGTTATCCCAATGGATCAGTTCTGAGGAACGGATGTGAGAAAAGTGGAAGAATTATCTCTTAGAACAAGCAGTTTCGGGTGATGATTATTCATGTTTCTCACGACCTTCGTTTACTTTTGCAGAGAGGAACAAAATAATTTTTCTTTGATCCAAACTATTTTAAGGCATAACTCATCGGGTCGTCGGTCGAATATTCAAAGAAAACAGTAAAAAACTTTAGATTTTGATATTTTATTGTTTAACTAGATTAGATGAGCCAGTTATATAACGAATAAGAGAAATATTTGGAAGTCTATTGACCTGAAGAGATTGATGTTTCGGGATCCTCTAAATCCAATTCTTCTTTTTGTCTTGAGACTTGAGAGATAATTTTTCAGAACTTCTTCAGACATATGAAACGAACAGAATCAACCTTGGATTAAACAGATCGTTCTTCGGATTCGACATGCAAACCTTCTCAAAAAAATTGATTTTTAGTTAGCTGTTTCGATGAGCCTATGATATATAACCTTCGATGATTTGTGTTGATCGTGTTTCACCAACTGCGTTTTTTTTTCTGAAGATGATATTTCTGGAAAGTCCAAAAAACAGCTGTTTCTTTGTCGAGTGGGCCTGAGAATATTGAACAAATATCAACATGAATCACAAGCCCAATTTACAATAATCGTGTTCTTACCATTTTATGTTTCTGTTTTTAAAGCCCAGTTGTACTCAATTTGTTTATAAACATAAAATGAAATGTCTTTGTCTGTATCAATCATGGTCTTTTCAAAAAAATAGTCTTCAAAATAGTCGATGTATGTAGAATGTTTTTTTTCCTTATATTTATTTTAGTTAAGAGTATTTTTAACGGCAAAAGTATTTTTTTAAAAAATAAATACTCTCATCGTTTGTTTACAGAAATAATATATAATAAACTATAATATTTTGTATAATTATAAAAAATTCTTTTAAATTGAACTTCGTTTATGGTTCCAATATAAAAATATACTGTAAAAATTAACATTTCATTAATAATTATCATTAATAATTTTTAATCAGTTATGAATCAAATGCAAAGCAGATTTTTGAAACAAATTTCAACCTCGACATATAAATTGAGAACCGATAACCAAAATAAAACATAACCGAACAGAAAAAAAAACAAAGACGAATATATATATGACTAATTTCTATATCTCTAGAACATGAAAATCAAAACAAAATCAGAACCAAACTAATAAACAAATGGTACATAAATATCAAAAATTAACCAACCAGAATTCAACCCAAAATTCATAAATAATCAAACGATTATTATATTTCTTGAACCAAAAAAACCAAAACCACAACCAAACCGAAACTGGATCAAAAACCAAAAAAAAAAACTGGAACCGAACCTAAATCTATCACTAAACTAATACAAAAAATTAATCCCGCGTTTTTTAAATAATGAAGTTTTCCTAAACTCCAAACCGGATTACTTATCGAATCACCGATTTTACCGATACGATCGTTGGTCTAAGTCGGGTTTCAAAGCACTAACACTGCAGAGGTTCATTAATAAAGAAACTTCAAAGTATTTGTGTAAGTATTTCAAATAAATTTTAAATTCTTCACATTATTTATATATCCAAATTAAACCAATTATGTTTTGCATTTGGTTCAGGTAGATGTTATGGTCGAGTGTTCTAATGACATTTTAACCAGTTTGGATGGTTTAATTCAAATCTGATTATTACCTCAACTTAGATTCAGTTAAATAAGAGTCACGATTACTCCGATCTGGCTAATCGATTTTGGTTCATTTTTCAAAATATTGTTTAAATTAATACTGTTATATAATTTTCGAATCCAATTTTTTAGAAGAACAAATTCCGCGCTTCCAAAGCGCGGGTCAAAATCTAGTTAATATATTAATGCTTGTATATGCACGCGGGTCTCTTGATTCTGATTTGGAATCAATCGTTGTCTATGTTTATGCGGAGTATGAAAGATGGTCAAGGTTTGAGATTTTGGATTATCCATTAGAGTTTCGATGCAGAGCTTAGAAAAATTGGAGCTGTCTATCGGTTAGTGTTCTAACAAGGTTCTGCTATCGATTACTACCGAAGTACCCAACCTCTTCTCTGGATTAAACTCTACTATATGAGAAAGAAACCTTGAAGATTGAGGGTGATTGAAGGATGGACGAGCGAGCAAGCAGTTTCAAATGAACGGAGATAGAGATTGACGGCATGATCCGGCAGAGATACAGAACCCCCTCTTGCATCTCGGTTCTTGACGTGATGAAACTAGGAACAAGCACGGCCACGTTACATGCCAGGATTTCAGAGGTTCTTATCTTTTTGTTTATTATATGTTTTCTCTGAGCTTAATAGAATAGAGTTTTGTAACTAATAAGGTTTGAACCTGCTTATAACTCATGTCCATTGGACTTGGTTTAATAAAACGAAAAAATTAACAAAAGGAAATTCTTATTGGGCCCCTTAGTGTTTTCCTTTCTGTTTCTATTAGGTCCATTAATAAGCCCACACAAACTAATTTCCACAAAGTTGACTTAAACAGCTAAATCGAGTAAGCCTCGCTGTTGACAAAGAAAGAAAAAAGAAATAAAAAAGGTTAAAAATAAAAGTGTCGCTAAATAATTCATTTCAGATATTTTGTCTTCACCGGATCTCGAGATCAGCCAACGATGGCCGCCGACGGAATATTCCGCAGCATCTTCGAAGGCTGTATCTCAGGTCTCGATTCCGCCATCGAGAGGCGTCCTTACCACAAAAACTGCGACTGCGCGCTTCACGACGGAGCTGGGAAAAGTCAAAATCAGCGGCGGAAGTCTTGCCGCCGCCACGGAAGCTCAGAGAGCATATCGTTCCCGATCCGGCGGTCTTGGAGCGAAGGCAACATACTGGCGATGAATTTCCCGTCCTCGTCATCATCTTCTTCGAATCTGCAGTCTCTTTCTTCGTCTTCTTCTCTCACGACTTTGGCATCGCAGGCCGATTTGCCTGTGGAAACTGCTACGTTGGAGGATTCCGGCAGATCGCGTCCTCATCAGCTGGGATGGACGATTGCCGAATTGTGAAGATTTTTGATGATGACGGTTATTTCCACATTTAAAGGTTGTTTTGATTTAAGTTTCCGTGAGCCTTGCTGTTTTCCTTTTTTGTATGATGATGACGAGTATTATTTCCACATTTTGCATTTTTTTTTTTATCTAGTTGCATTCTTTTTGCAATATATGCCGAAATTCCTTATTTTAATCTTTAATCAAGAAAAATCTTCACTCCATGTAAAGCGCGTTCAATATGTTTGTCAAAATTAGTGGTATTGATTGTAACCGTTACAATACTTAAAAACTTATTTAGGCAAGCACCTTGTAGGATCCAACGATTGATAAAATTAACCATCAGGTTGTTCATGATTCTTTCTTTCACTCGACAAAGGGCATGAACCATGAACCATATCGATACAATCCACCTGAAACAAACGTGATAAAAGAAGAGACTGTGTTGGTATCAAGGAGGGAGTGTGGCTCGTATCAATATGGTTGAGTAAACTTTCAGGAGAGAAAACAAAACTTTTTACATGCGCTCGAATCGCTTCTCTTGGGATTCGGGAGATTCTCGAGAGCTTCGCTGGAGAAATCTTTGCCAGGCTGAGGCACTTGCTCATGTGGAAGACCCTTTACCGTTACTTTCTTCTCTCTCTCTTCTTCTTGTCTTGCTTTCTCAGCTTCTCCTTCTTCCTTCGTAGTTTTCTTCTCCATCTTCTTTACCCTGAATCATTCATGTCTCTTTCTCTCATTCTTATCAACTAAAACAAGGATGATGAAACAAAAAGATGATGACACGTTTCAGCTGGGTGGCACAACGTGTTGCCACATCACATCACGCGTATAACTGGACTTGAAAACATTCACACGTGTTGTCGGCCAAGCCTTTTTGACCAACGAGAGAATAGGTGGTGAGCATTCAATGTAGATGTGAAGAGCTTTGGTCAACAAGGCCTACATCAGAGTGAGCTTTGATCCTGAATGATACTGCTATTAACAACTGAAAAGAGATTTCTGCTAACTGTTTTTAATGAGATTTGAACTTCTCTATAAAGCTCTCGTCAATCTGCTTTTTGTGTGATGGTCTCTTTATCAGTTACAAGGTTGGCTTGTGTCACAAGTTTTGAGTTTCACAGTTTCTAGGCCTCGTTCATTGCTTAATCACAGAGACATGCACAAATGTTGGTAACAGAAATCTACTGTAAACACTGAAATAGTCTTAAAACAGGAAAATATGTCACAGTGAAATCAACAAAAACAACTTGCACATGTCCAAAGAATGACAGAAATTAACAAAAGCCACCAGAGATTCATATAGAGACAAACCAAGAGTATATGTACCACAGTTTCGAGTTAAGAGAAGGATTCGATTCACACATGAACCAAGTCCTGAGAGTGAACCACCTCATCAAGATGGTAATCCATCACATCAGACAAGGCTTCCATGAATGCAGCCTCGCTCGTCCCTGGAAGCACCGCTTCTTGAGCTTCCTCTACCATCTCCTCCACTGGAGACTTCTTGGTCAGAGTTTCTCTGCACATCATGTTTCCAATCTCAAATGCTGTCAATCCTCTTTCTGCTCCTTTCTTCAGTAGCATCGTTGAGATTCTGAGTGTTCTAGCCGTTTCCAATGGCATCTTCCATCCATGGAACTTGAGGAGGCTGATATCTTCCTCTGCGTCCAGTGATCTTATGTAGTCCAGTGTCTCGGAAGAGTATGGTTTCCGAGCTTGCGACCAGTAAAGCCACTCGAACGTGCAATCCTCAAACTGTTTTGCAAGTATTAAATCAGTTCCATGTGGCAATCTCTAAAATAAGATAAAAAAGAAGAGAACTTACGCTTTCAGGCAAGCTGTATCCATGATCAATTGGAATCAGAACAATCTTTCCGTTCTCGTCCTTTCTCATTAAAATGTTTCCACCATGCCTATCTGCATTAGCCAGTCTAATATCCAGGACAGATATCTTGTGAACTTCCTCTACTGGAAATGAAGCTGGACCCATATCCTCGCAGCTGCCATCATTCTCAGTAAACATCTGAAGTGATCCAATCTTGGTTTTGATTCCATTGGGATGGTTAAAACCAGGATGCAGACATTCAATCATAGTTGTGGGAGGCACACCAGCAAAACCTATCTCTTCACCACCACACATAGACCTGCGTCCACTCTTGGGATGATCCAATACATAAGCAGCAACTTCCCTAAACGCACCTTCTCCAACCTTTGTTCCTTTCTTCAAACCTTCACCGTTTGGCGAAAGCGGTAGGCCATGCGGATTGTTCTCAGCTGTTGGCTCCTCATCGATAGGCTTAAACACACCAACATACTTGTTCCCTGAAGAACCCTGCATGAAATAAGCTCCTCCTGTCCCCTCTCTTGACCTCACCGGAGGATTCCCACTTCTCAGTCCATCAGAAGCAGAGCTAATCATATCCGTAACCGCTAGAGGCAACTTCGCCTTGGGATTAACGATGACCGGCTCCAAAGAGAACTCACTCTTCCTTGGCTGCACAATGCCATCAGCAGCTTCAATAACTCTCTTGACGACATCAACTTGCGGCGGAGGAGCAACAATAGACAACTCAAAGTTCTTCTCCACAGGCTTAGCACGAACTTTAGCACATCTCCTCACAAGCAAATGCAAAACAGCCTCACTGTTCCTACAAATGTCATTAACAAGACTCTGGTCCTCAAGCTTCTCGCCTTCGTAAAGCACCTCGGAATCAACAAAGTCTCCACCTTTCTGCTTCGAAATCTGCTTCTTAACATACCCAATGTTCCTCCCTCTCTCAACGTGAAACCTACAGTGCTTCCCACAAGTGGTCTTGACATCAAGAACCTGGAGATCAGATACCTTGACAACCAAATGAAGGACGTTCCCGTCGCTCACACCGTAGTCACGCATGTTGGAGTTACTCCTGGCGAGCTCTCGTCCCCCGAAAACGAGCTTCTGGTTCCTCACCACGAACCCGCGGTAAGACTGGATCCGGAGCTTGACGGACTCGATGGAATCGGATTCGAGGACTCGCATTGGTATCAGAGTTCCGGGGAGTGTCAGGTAGATCAGAATGGTCTCGTCGGGGAGGGAATCAGCGCAGGAGTTGGCGTGAAAGAGAGGCATTATCGATGATGGCTCGTTACGAACCGGGCTTAGAGTAACATCAGCTGATGACATCTTAAAAGGATTCGAGAAAAGCTGCGAACTTTGCTATATATATATAATAGAATAAAACCGCGAATATTCCCCAAAATTCACAAATCCATCGCTTCTTCTTCTTCTTCTTGTTCTAGATACAGCAATAAACCCTAGAAATCAAATCCTAATTGATCAGGTATCGATCAAATCTTAAAATCGAAAAGAAGCAAAACGGTGAAAGGGAGCGGATTCTTACCAGAAGTGAGTAAAGGAGGGAGAAGACGTGGAGCTTTAAGGAGGATCCAATTGTAGCGAAAGTCTGTGAGTTAGGGTTTGATTGATCGATGGCAGCTCGAGAAACAAGGGTCAAAGACTTTAGAGAGAGAGAGAGAGAGAGATGGTTTTTTGAAAAGGAAGAAGGGTATGGATTACACGTGTCGCCACCTTGTTTGCGTAGATGACGCGTACTAACACAAAAGTGTACTCTTTTAATTGTCAAAGGTGACGGCGATTATTATATCCCTTCTTATATTCCATTTCTTACCGTATGTGTTGTGTCTAGGGTCGCGTTTTTTTTTTTACTTTTTCACCTTTGGAGTGGTAAGCAAGCCAGAGATTTGGGGATAAAATCGTAATTATCTCACCGCTTAGAGAACCATTGGTCTGCATCTACACCATTCCATTATTCCATAGAATGGCTAATGCAGATTAAAAAGATTAAAAAAAATACAGATCAAACAGTGACAAATGTAAATTATTCAGATCAATTAAAATAAATGCAGATCAAGATAATTAATAAATTATTATATTTAAATAAATGTTGAATTTTTAATAAAAGTTAAATATCTAAACAAAATACAACTTGTTATATATAAGTAATAAATATTTGACAAAAACAATAAATATACTTATTTCAATAGTGATATTAAATTATAACAATTAGAAAAAATATAAAGAGTATTCTTATTTTACTCTTATTTTTTGTATTTTTATTCAATTTTTGTTTCTTTCTTACCATTTGGTTCAACTATAAAACTATTGTTAATTTTTATATATGTTACCTTATCAACAAAATCTTCATTTAAAAATTTAAAACATAAAAGATGCATAAATGTATATGTATAAACAAAAAATATGTTTGATATTTCATTGATATTAAATAATTATAAATAACCTTAAAATTTTATAATTATATGTAATTAAAATATGAATGATAAAATATGAAAAATATATTCATAAATTTATTAAACTAATTATATGAAAATATTGATTACTTTTTGAAAATATAATACATGATTTTATTGATTATATATTTTAAAAAGATACAAAATAACATGTATAACATATTGCAACTAAATTATAAAAAATTATGAATATACAAACTAATATATATTATTTTCTATAATCATATTTATTTTATTGATTTAATGTGTATGAAAATACTAAAAATTTTATGTTAATGGAACAAAGAGAATAGGTAAGAGAAAAAAATATGTTTGATATTTTTCATTGTGCATGCATTCATTAAAATATATGAATCATATAAAAACTCTATTGAATATTATTTTCATAAAATTTAACTTATTCATAATATATTAATTTCAATCATTCATTAAAACATAACTAATTCAAAACATACTTTGATTTTCTTCATTTGAATGGATGAATGATGACAAAAAAAAAGATGACAAAAAAAAAAAGAATGGATGTATATATAAGATAACCTGAAAATGTAAAAAGAATAACTAAACAAAAATAAAAAATACATGAGTTTTTTTTTTTTGTCATCAAATATACAGACTCATATAGAC
>NW_026618004.1:0-14290 GCF_000801105.2 Raphanus sativus
CCCACTTCAATGGCTGAATGAAGGAGGCGAGTTGATGGTGCTAGTGAACAAGTAATGGTTCCTATAACACATTGAGAGATACCCAGGCAATGAGATAGTGTGTGAACGTTCTACAACTATGGGATTCCAGGCCACATCCATCTTTCAGGAAGGCCCTGGCAGTTTGATAAAAGAGCAATCCATGATGGTTTTACAAACCGCCATTCTTTCACCCACCGAGACAAGAAGATTGTTCTAGCTCCCTTATTCTCCACAAGAAGTGCATGAGGATCAACTGCAGCTAAACACTCCGACGCCAAGAAGCCAAGAAAGATTCAACTGAATCACATAAGATGGGGTCTAATCTTATGGCCAAAAACAGTGAGGTTAAGAAGCTTTCTTCTTAAACACACCTTTACTTCTCTTTGTTTTTAAAGGTGCACTAACTGCTTCTAACCTGGCACCGGAGCCTTCCGAAAAGATCTTCAATTCATCTTGCAGGATTATGGTGATGTGTTTCCAGAAGATAGTCCAGCAGGTCTGCCTCCTTTCCGTGGTATTGAACACCAAATAGATCTGTACCAGGCGCCTCTCTTTCCTAACCGGCCCTGCCTTATAGGACCAATCCAGATGAGACCAAAGGAGCTGCAAACAAGTGGATGAACTGATGGAGAAAGGGCACATCGAGAGAGCATGAGGTCCATGTGCTGTGCCAGTACTTTTAGTGCCCAAGAAAGATGGAAGCTGGCGCATGTGTGTTGACTGCAGAGCCATTAACAACATTACTGTGAAGTACAGGTATCCTATTCCTAGGCTCGATGATATGTTAGATGAATTGCACGGTTCTTGTGTGTTCTCTAAGATAGATTTGAAAAGTGGTTATCATCAAATTAGGATGAGGGAAGGGATGAATGGAAACTGCTTCAAACAAAAACATGGGTTGTATGAGTGCTTGTTTATGCCATTTGGGCTTACGAATGCACCTAGCACTTTCATGAGATTGATGAATCATGTCTAAGAGCTTTCATAGGTCATTTTGTTGTAGTATACTTTGATGATATCCTGATCTACAGCAAAAATATGATTGAACATGTTAATCATTTGAAAACTGTTTTAGAAGCTGCTAGGAAGGAGTCTCTTTTTGCTAAACTTCAAGAAATGTACTTTTGGAGCAGATCACCTTGTGTTTTTAGGCTTTGTTGTTACAGCTCAAGGAATCAAAGTGGATGAAGAAAAAGATCAAAGCAATCCGAGAGTGGCCTATTCCAAAGAATGTGAGTGAGGTCCGGAGCTTCCAGTGGTTTCTGGCTGGTTCTACAGGAAATTTGTGAAAGATTTCAGCACCATAGCCGCACCACTCACTGAGGTAATCAAGAAGAATGTGGGTTTTAAATGGGATGATGCACAAGAAGAAGCTTTCCCAAACCTTGAAAGGGAAGTTGACTGAAGCTCCTTTACTTGCTTTACCTGATTTTTCTAAGACTTTCGAAATAGAATGTGATGCTTCTGGTGTAGGAATTGGGGCTGTACTGATGCAGGAGAGAAGGAGACCAATTGCTTATTTCAGTGAGAAGCTAGGAGGAGCCATGGCAAATTATCCCACCTATGACAAAGCTATACGCTTTGATCAGGGCCCTAGAGACTGGCAACACTACCTTTGGCAAAAGAATTCGTGATCCACACTGATCATGGAATCACTCAAACATCTTAAAGGGCAGCACAAGCTTAACAAGAGGCACGCCAATGGGTAGATTCCTTGAAACTTTTCCTTATGTGATTCATTACAAACAAGGAAAAGAAAATGTGGTAGCTGATGCTTTGTCTAGGAGGTATGCTTTGCTTGCTGCCATGGAAACAAAACTGTTAGGATTTGATCAGATTAAGACTTATTATGCTGATGATCCCTGATTTCAAAGTAGTGTTCAAAGATTGGAAAAGCATGCTAGTGGGAAGTACTTTAGGTCTGATGGGTTTTTCTTTCTTTGAGACTCGTCTATGCTTACCTCAGTGTTCTTTGAGAGAGTTGTATTTAGGGAATCTCATGGAGGTGGACTAATGGGACACTTTGGCGTTGATAAGACACTCCAGCACCTTGAAGGAACACTTTCTACTGGCCAAGCATGAGGAAAGATGTTGAGAAACACTGCAGCCGATGCATAGTTGGCACTCAAGCTAAAGCTAAGAACCGACCTCAGGTTTGTACACTCCTCTCCCTATTCCTTGATGCACCTTGGGTAGACTTATCAATGGGATTTTGTGCTTGGATTGCCTAGAACTAAGAGAGGAAGGGATTCGATTTTTTGTGGGTAGTAGACAGGTTTCAAAAATGGCACATTTTATTGCTTGCAACAAGACTGATAGTGCTGTTAATGTGTGCTGATCTTTTCTTTAGAGAAGTTTGCGTTTGCATGGAATGCCTAGAACCATTGTGTCTGATAGGGATACTAAGTTCCTTAGTTACTTCTGGAAAACTCTTTGGTCTAGATTGGGAACTAAGCTTTTGTTTTCTACTACTTGTCACCTCAGACTGATGGACAAACTGAAGTAGTTAATAGGACTTTGTCATCTCTCTTGCGTACTGTGGTTAAGAAAAACATTAAGTCTTGGGAAGATTGTTTACCTCATGTTGAGTTTGCTTACAATCATTCAGTTCATAGAACCACTAAGGCATTCTCCTTTCCAGATTGTGTATGGTTTTAGTCCTTTGACTCCATTAGATCTTTTGCCTTTGCCCATTAATGAACAGACTAACCTTGATGGAAGGCCAAGGCCGAGTATGTTGTTTCTTTGCATGAGCAGGTTAAGAAGAACATTGAAGAAAGAACTAAGGCTTATGCAAAGCGAGCTAACAAAAAAGGCGTGAGCTGATTCTAGAGCCAGGAGACTTGGTGTCAATTTACTTGAGGAAAGATAGGTTCCCTGCTGAAAGGAAGTCTAAACTTCTACCAAGGACAGATGGTCCTTTCAAAGTGCTTGAACGGATCAACAACAATGCTTATAAAATTGATCTTGAAGGGAAGTACACTGTTAGCTCTACTTTCAAATATTGCTGATCTGATTCCTTATCATGCTGACGAGTTGGTTTCTTATGTTGATCTAGAATTTGAGGTCAAATCCTTTAAAGGAGGAGGGGATGATGCACCCATGGTTGAGCTAGAAGAGAGTGATGGAGCTGAGGAGAGTGTCGGAGCTGAACTGAGCTAAGTAGGAGTGACACTGAACCAGAAGCTGATCAGGAGCTAAGTGAGAGTGACATAGAAGATGAAGTAGAAGCAGCTCGATCCAAAGAAGAGAAGCCAATATCCGATCAAACTCAAGACCCCATTCTACTTATCACAAGGGCCAATCACAAGATCTCAAACCAGAAGATTGAAGAATTCGATTGCAGCCTTGGTTTACTCCAAACCAAACCAAATCGATGATCAAAACCAAGTCAAGCTCTTTAATCATTCAGTCTTTGGTCTTGCCTAGTTTTCCTTTCTTTCTCGTGAACTACAAGTCTTAGTCTTTGCTTTGTTTTCCCATGTTGTTTTCCTTTTCTACAAATACTTTGGTTTCGATTTCAATAAGATGATTCACCTTTTGATTAAAAATCTCTCTTATCATTGTGAATCCTTTGTTCATCTTTGAACATCGATCTGCTGAGGAGTTCATTCTCCAATTGCAAACTTGTCTTTGATCCTTACCTGAGTTCATTCTCTTGATCAAAGACTCATCTATCCATCAATCACCCATCCGCAAGTTCCCATCCACAAAACCATCTATCTTCAACCCTTTACCATTCCGCAAATCACCCATCAAACTATCAAACCATTGATCCAACCTTCAAAGATCAGGGAAAGTAACCATATCATAACCAGGGTTTCTATCAGTTCAGCCTTAGTCTCACCATCAGTACTCACCATTTGATCCTTTTGTGGTAGAATAGGAGAGAGATCTAAAGGAGTCATTGGCTTAAAACCATACACAATCTCAAAAGGTGAAAGTTTAGTAGCTGAATGAGGAACTCTATTATAAGCCAAATTCAATGAAAGGTAAACAATCAAGCCAATTCCTCAAGTTCTTACCAACCGTGGCTCTCAAGAGAGTGGATAGGGTGCGGTTAACAACCTCAGTTTGTCCATCAGTTTGAGGATGGCAAGTGGTAGAGAACAAGAGCTTGGTACCCAACTTCCTCCGGATGGTCCTCCAAAAGTGGCTCAAGAACTTTGTGTCCCTGTCAGAAACAATAGTTCTAGGAATACCATGAAGCTTAACCACTTCTTTAAAGAATAAATCAGCAGTTTGAGTGGCATCATTAGTCTTATTGCAAGGAATAAAATGAGCCATCTTAGAAAACCTGTCCACCACAACAAAGATGGAGTCCTTGTTTCTGATCTTTGGCAAACCTAAAACAAAATCCATGGAAATATCTACCCAAGGTAGGTCAGGGATAGGTAAAGGAATGTAAAGACCATGAGGATGTAACCTGGATTTAGCTTTGAGGCAAACAATGCATCTTGCGCATAGCCTCTCAACATCTCTCCTCAAGTGTGGCCAATAGAAGTGTTCTGCCACTATACTCAAGGTTTTGTCACGTCCAAAGTGTCCCATAAGTCCACCACCATGTGCTTCTCTCAAGATCAAGTCTCGCATGGAACCTTGTGGAATACACAACCTCTTATCCTTAAATAGAAACTCATCATGCTGATAGAAGGATCCGAATGCTGCTTGCTTGCATTGCTTGTAGATGTCTCCAAAGTCTGGATCTTCTTGGTATTGCTCTTTGATGTGCTCAAACCCCATTACCTTGGCCTCCATCAAAGATATAAGCGCATGCTTCTTGACAAAGCATCAGCTACAATGTTCTCCTTTCCCTTCTTGTACTTGATGATGTAAGGAAAAGATTCCACAAACTCTAGCCACCTTGCGTGCCTCTTCTTCAAGTAGTTTGTCCTCTCAAATACTTGAGTGTCTCGTGGTCAGTGTGGATCACAAACTCCTTAGAGAGTAGATAGTGCTGCCAAGTCTCCAATGACCTCACTAGTGCATATAACTCTTTATCATAGGTAGGATAGTTGAGTGTAGCTCCATGTAACTTCTCACTGAAGAATGCTACTGGCTTTCCTCCTTGAGTCAACACTGCTCCAATACCTGTCCCTGATGCATCACATTCAATCTCAAAAGTTTTGTTAAAATCAGGTAAAACTAAAACAGGAGCATTAGTCAAACTATCTTTGAGGTTTTGAAAGGCCTCATCCTGTTCACTTCCCCATTTGAAAGCTACATCTTTCTTGATTACTGAAGTTAATGGGGCTGCTATGGTGCTGAAGTCTCGGACAAATCTTCTATAAAAGCTTGCTAGTCCATGGAAACTCCTCACATGACCTATTGTAGTTGGCGTGGGCATTCTTGCACTGCCTTGATCTTCTCTTCATCTACCTTTAGACCCTGTGAACTAACAACAAAGCCTAGGAAAACTAGTTGATCAGTGCAAAAGGTACATTTCTTGAGATTAGCATAAAGATGCTCTTGGCGCAAGGTTTCCAAAACCTTTTCAAGATGAATAAGATGATCTTCTAAGCTGTTGCTATAGACTAAGATATCATCAAAGTATACAACTACAAACTTACAGATGTACTCCCTTAGAACATGGTTCATGAGGCGCATGAAAGTGCTTGGAGCATTGGTAAGACCAAATGGCATGACTAGCCACTCATAGAGACCTCTCTTGGTCTTGAAAGCAGTCTTCCACTCATCTCCTTCTTTCATTCTTACCTGGTGATAACCACTCTTCAAATCTATCTTTGAGAAGATAGTGGCACCACTGAGTTCATCTAGCATGTCATCTAGCCGTGGGATTGGATGTCTATACTTGATGGTGATGTTGTTTATAGCTCGGCAATCAACACACATCCTCCAAGTCCCATCTTTCTTTGGCACTAGAAGAACTGGAACTGCACAAGGGCTTAGACTCTCTCTTATGTATCCCTTCCATCAAGTCTTGCACTTGTCTCTCCAATTCTTTGGCTTCCTCCGGATTGACTCTATAGGCTGGTCGGTTTGGCAATGGAGCTCCTGGTACTAGATCAATCTGGTGTTCTATTCCTCTTATTGGTGGTAAACCAGCAGGAATATCTTCTGGAAAGATATCAGGGAACTTCTCAAGTAGTTGCACAACTTCTGGTGGGAGTTCTTGATCTTGATAATCTGTCAAAACACCTTCCTTAAAGATCATTAGTAGCACCTGTGTTTTGTTCTCTAAAGATTTTAAAACTTTAGATGGACTAATATAGAGATTAGTCTTACTTACCTTGTTTCCTTTGCTCATATCCTTTTGCAAGTCAAAGACTTGTTGTGGAGTTAAAGGAGCTAGATTGTGCTTGCGGTTGTTGTGAGTGAAGCTATAGTAGTTGGTGCGTCCATTGTGTATGGTCTCCTTGTCAAATTGCCAAGGCCTGCCAAGCAAAAGATGACCAGCTTGCATAGGAACCACATCACAAATTACCTTGTCAGCATATCGGCCTATGCTGAAAGAAACTTCCACTTGTTCACCAATCTTCAGCTCGGTTTCATCATTTAACCACTTCAATCTATAAGGTCTTGGATGCGTGGTTGTCTTGAGACCTAGCTTATCAACCAAATACTTGCTAGCAACATTAGTACATGAACCACCATCAATGATCAAGCTACATACCTTAGATTCAATGGTGCATCTTGTATGAAAGATGTTTTCCCTTTGAATGGTTTCTCGTTCGACATGGCACTACTAAGTACTCTTCTTGTCACAAGTATCTCTCCCTCATCTGGATAGTCAGTGATCTCTTCATCAGTAGCATCCGCTTCTGCTTCTTCTTCTTGAGTCTCATATCCTCCATCTTCTCTAAGGATCATGACTCTTTGATTAGGACAATCTCTCGCATAATGCCCCTTACCTTGGCACTTGTAGCAAGTGATGTCTCGGTTTCTAGGTGCACTAGGCTTGCTTTGATCAGCCTTGTTGCCCTTAGATGTATCAGCAGTGGAGTTCTTCTTGAATCGGTTCTCAACCTCAATGGACTTGCCTTTGTCATTTCTTTGAGCTGGTGGAGTCCAAGTGTTCTTACTTCTACTTGTAGCTGCGGTTTTGCGCTTGATGTGTTGCTCTGCTTGGATAGCAAAGTGGATTAGATCATGGAAGTGCTCATAGTTCTGTCTCTCCACCTTTCTTGTTATCCTATCTTGAAGTCCATCCAAGAATTGTGCCATCAAGGTTTCCTCAGAGTCTTGAACTTCTAAGCGGTTCCTCATAGCATCAAACTCTTCATAGTACTCCTCAACTGACTTGGATCCTTGAGTGAGCTTCCTGAACCTCTTTTGCAAGTCACGGTAGTAGTAACTTGGCACATATCTTCTCCTCAGCATGGCTCTCATGTCATCCCAAAGAGCAATGGGCGCACGCCTTAGCCTTCTCCTCTCGGATAGCTCTCGATCCCACCATGTCAAGGCGGTGTCAGTGAGCTGAGCAGCAGCTAGAGAGACCTTCCTTAGCTCGGAGTAATGGTAATAGTCAAAGATATACTCCATGCGTGTCTCCCAATCAATGTAGGCATCAGGATTAACCTTTCCAGCAAAGGTTGGTGGCGTGAGCTTCAAGTCTTTGCCTCCTTGCCATTGATCATGCTCTTGATCATGTCCTCTTCCTCGGTCTCTCCCTCTATCTCTAGCATTTCTTCTAGGAGGGGGTCTTTGTTCTTCCTCTTCTAGACTCGGCATATCACTATCCGAATCATCCTCAGCTTGGGGATTGTTTTTGTTGCTGTTGTTGTGGTTGTTGCTGGCCTTGAGGATTGTTGTTTGCTCCTTGAGCAGGTTGGGTGGCTTGAGCTCGTTGTCCTTGCTCTAGGCGAGTCATCCTCTCACTGATGGATTGCATTGCAACTAGGAGCTGAGCCATAGTGGTTGCGGTATCAGCTGAAGATGAGCTATTATCTCCCATATCTTATCCTGAAAGAATCTCAAGATCAAGTGAAAGATATCAAAGAAGCAAGTTCAAAGAATACAATTTGCAAAAGATGATAATACTAATGCAAAAGAAACAATTGAAACTCGGCAATGATATAAAACAAATGAAAGATGGACCAACAATGATATGAATGCAACAAGAATCTAAATATGGAAAGTTGAAACTATATGAAATGAAATCCTTTTTTTTTTTTTTAAAAATGAATATGAAATGCAAAACTTGAATAAGAAAACTTTTTTTGTATTTTTTGTAAAACTTTTCGAAAAGAAGACGCAAGTACTAAATATGGAAATCAAAAATGTTGGATGATATGTGATGGATGCGCAAATGCTATTTTAGGCAAAGATAAGCAATCAATCTAAACAACACAAAGCCTTTGATTTTCGAAACAAATATGGATCAACACTAGGAAAACTCTATCTCTTTTCTTTTTCTTTTTCGATTTATAACTAAGAACACCAAGAACAACAATGGTGAATGCAAGGAATGCAACAAAAGAACAATTTTTTTTTGGCTTTTCTTAAATAAAACTACACGATCTAAAGGATAAGGAAAAGAGATAACAAATAAGGAGCCTTTCGGCTCTGATACCAAAATGATATAGGCACAAAGAGGCCCTTGCTCAAGCTGGTTGGATAGTGGTGAGGATCAAAGAACCGGTTGCTAATGAAGTGGAGTGAGATGGAAGGATCTGATGTAGAGGATGGTTTGAGTGAAGGATCCGGTTGTATTGAGACTCGCAAAGACACCAATGGAGGATGGAAAGCACCACTTGGTCGAATAACCAACTTGACACTTCAAGGGATGAAAGATGGCGTGTTGATGAATGATGGATCCTTGTTGCTTGTTCGTATAAACAACTCAACAATGATATAGAGATGGATAGATGGAGTGAAGGTTGATTGAATCACACAACCAAAGAGATGGATCGAGGTGAAACCACAAACTCTATGGAGAGGAGTTTGATAAATCACGTTTTGCTTGGAGGCTGCTTCTCACAAACTCTCAAAGACTTTAGGTTTAGTTGCTAGGGGCAAACTGACTCATATATTTCATAAAGGTTAAAGATACATGACTGCTTATAAGGGACTTATATAGTGTCCAATGCAGTTGTGCCCTTCTAGGGGTCTTGAAGCAAAAAAAACAATACAAAGACTCGATCTAGGACTTAAGAAAGCATAGGCTAAACAATGCCTGACTCAACGAAAAAAATAAAAGAAATAAAATGTCTCAAGACCCTGCAAGATAAATCATAGGATATAAATCATAATGTAAATGGACTTACCTTACTTACCTTTGATGCGGATGAGGTTTGAAAAGAAGTAGCCGTTGGAGAGGAGCCTCTTTTGATTCTTGTGAAGTGATGTCGTTTGAAGGCTTGCTCTTCTCTTCTCAATGCTCACCGTTTCACTTAGGCGTGATGACAAATAAGGAAAACCATTCCTTTGTGAGGAAGAATGGACCATATATTATCATCATCCTTTGGACCAACTTGTATAACATAAGCTTCATCTTTATTAGCTTCTCCTCCGGTTATAGTGAATTGATCCATGCGGTTTGTGATGGCTTCTAGCTTGGTGTTGATGTTGCTTTGATGAGAAGGACTTCTATGGCTTTGTTAAAGCTAGCAGCAACACCTCTAGTTCCTGATCTTGTCCTTGGAGCTTGTCTGAGTGTGGGGATGTTGATATCTGGTTCTATGTCCTCATCAAGAACCATGAAAGATAATGGCATATGTCCGAACAGGCTAATCTGGAATCATCTAGATAGAAGGTGGGATATCTTCTTGCTCACAACACTTATGAGATTTATTCAACTTCGGTTATTCTCCACTGATTAGTGGTTCCAATAAAGCTTCTTAGATCGTGGTTCATCCTGGTTTGATAAGAATCATGAAGATAATGGCATATGTCCGAACAGGCTAATCTGGAATCATCTGGATAGAAGGTGGGATATCTTCTTGCTCACAACACTATGAGATTTATTCAACTTCCTGGTTATTCTCCACTGATTAGTGGTTCCAAATAAAGCTTCTTAGATCGTGGTTCATCCTGGTTTGATAAGAATCATGAAGATATTGCCATATGTCCGAACAGGCTAATCTGAATCATCTGGATAGAAAGTGGGATATCTTCTTCTCACAACTCCTATGAGATTTATTCAACTTCCTGGTTATTCTCCACTGAAGTGGTTCCCAATAAAGCTTCTTAGATCGTGGTTCATCCTGGTTTGATAAGAATCATGAAGATATTGCCATATGTCCGAACAGGCTAATCTGGAATCATCTGGATAGAAAGTGGGATATCTTCTTACTCACAACTCCTATGAGATTTATTCAACTTCCTGGTTATTCTCCACTGATTAGTGGTTCCAAATAAAGCTTCTTAGATCGTGGTTCATCCTGGTTTGATAAGAATCATGAAGATATTGCCATATGTCCGAACAGGCTAATCTGGAATCATCTGGATAGAAAGTGGAATATCTTCTTACTCACAACTCCTATGAGATTTATTCAACTTCCTGGTTATTCTCCACTGATTAGTGGTTCCAAATAAAGCTTCTTAGATCGTGGTTCATCCTGGTTTGATAAGAATCATGAAGATAATGGCATATGTCCGAACAGGCTAATCTGGAATCATCTGGATAGAAGGTGGGATATCTTCTTGCTCACAACACTTATGAGATTTATTCAACTTCCTGGTTATTCTCCACTGATTAGTGGTTCCAAATAAAGCTTCTTAGATCGTGGTTCATCCTGGTTTGATAAGAATCATGAAGATATTGCCATATGTCCGAACAGGCTAATCTGGAATCATCTGGATAGAAAGTGGGATATCTTCTTACTCACAACTCCTATGAGATTTATTCAACTTCCTGGTTATTCTCCACTGATTAGTGGTTCCAAATAAAGCTTCTTAGATCGTGGTTCATCCTGGTTTGATAAGAATCATGAAGATATTGGCATATGTCCGAACAGGCTAATCTGGAATCATCTGGATAGAAAGTGGGATATCTTCTTACTCACAACTCCTATGAGATTTATTCAACTTCCTGGTTATTCTCCACTGATTAGTGGTTCCCAATAAAGCTTCTTAGATCGTGGTTCATCCTGGTTTGATAAGAATCATGAAGATATTGCCATATTTCCGAACAGGCTAATCTGGAATCATCTGGATAGAAAGTGGGATATCTTCTTACTCACAACACTATGAGATTTATTCAACTTCCTGGTTATTCTCCACTGATTAGTGGTCCCAAATAAAGCTTCTTAGATCGTGGTTCATCCTGGTTTGATAAGAATCATGAAGATATTGCCATATGTCCGAACAGGCTAATCTGGAATCATCTGGATAGAAAGTGGGATATCTTCTTACTCACAACTATGAGATTTATTCAACTTCCTGGTTATTCTCCACTGATTAGTGGTTCCAAATAAAGCTTCTTAGATCGTGGTTCATCCTGGTTTGATAAGAATCATGAAGATATGCCATATGTCAACAGGCTAATCTGGAATCATCTGGATAGAAAGTGGGATATCTTCTTACTCACAACTCCTATGAGATTTATTCAACTTCCTGGTTATTCTCCACTGATTAGTGGTTCCAAATAAAGCTTCTTAGATCGTGGTTCATCCTGGTTTGATAAGAATCATGAAGATAATGGCATATGTCCGAACAGGCTAATCTGGAATCATCTGGATAGAAGGTGGGATATCTTCTTGCTCACAACACTTATGAGATTTATTCAACTTCCTGGTTATTCTCCACTGATTAGTGGTTCCAAATAAAGCTTCTTAGATCGTGGTTCATCCTGGTTTGATAAGAATCATGAAGATATTGCCATATGTCCGAACAGGCTAATCTGGAATCATCTGGATAGAAAGTGGGATATCTTCTTACTCACAACTCCTATGAGATTTATTCAACTTCCTGGTTATTCTCCACTGATTAGTGGTTCCAAATAAAGCTTCTTAGATCGTGGTTCATCCTGGTTT
Source organism: Raphanus sativus (assembly GCF_000801105.2). Classification (NCBI taxonomy): domain Eukaryota; kingdom Viridiplantae; phylum Streptophyta; class Magnoliopsida; order Brassicales; family Brassicaceae; genus Raphanus; species Raphanus sativus. The sequence continues at coordinate 11,958 of NW_026618004.1, forward strand.
GATAAGAATCATGAAGATATTGCCATATGTCCGAACAGGCTAATCTGGAATCATCTGGATAGAAAGTGGGATATCTTTCTTACTCACAACTCTTATGAGATTTATTCAACTTCCTGGTTATTCTCCACTGATTAGTGGTTCCAAATAAAGCTTCTTAGATATGGGTTCATCCTGGTTGATAAGAATCATGAAGATATTGCCATATGTCCGAACAGGCTAATCTGGAATCATCTGGATAGAAAGTGGGATATCTTTGCTCACACACTATGAGATTTATTCAACTTCCTGGTTATTCTCCACTGATTAGTGGTTCCAAATAAAGCTTCTTAGATCGTGGTTCATCCTGGTTTGATAAGAATCATGAAGATAATGGCATATGTCCGAACAGGCTAATCTGGAATCATCTGGATAGAAGGTGGGATATCTTCTTGCTCACAACACTTATGAGATTTATTCAACTTCCTGGTTATTCTCCACTGATTAGTGGTTCCAAATAAAGCTTCTTAGATCGTGGTTCATCCTGGTTTGATAAGAATCATGAAGATATTGGCCATATGTCCGAACAGGCTAATCTGGAATCATCTGGATAGAAGTGGGATATCTCTTACTCACAACTCCTATGAGATTTATTCAACTTCCTGGTTATTCTCCACTGATTAGTGGTTCCCAATAAAGCTTCTTAGATCGGGTTCATCCTGGTTTGATAAGAATCATGAAGATATTGCCATATGTCCGAACAGGCTAATCTGGAATCATCTGGATAGAAGGTGGGATATCTTCTTGCTCACAACTTATGAGATTTATTCAACTTCCTGGTTATTCTCCACTGATTAGTGGTTCCAAATAAAGCTTCTTAGATCGTGGTTCATCCTGGTTTGATAAGAATCATGAAGATATGGCATATGTCCGAACAGGCTAATCTGGAATCATCTGGATAGAAAGTGGGATATCTTCTTGCTCACAACTCTTATGAGATTTATTCAACTTCCTGGTTATTCTCCACTGATTAGTGGTTCCAAATAAAGCTTCTTAGATCGGGTTCATCCTGGTTTGATAAGAATCATGAAGATATTGCCATATGTCCGAACAGGCTAATCTGGAATCATCTGGATAGAAAGTGGGATATCTCTTACTCACAACTCCTATGAGATTTATTCAACTTCTGGTTATTCTCCACTGATTAGTGGTTCCCAATAAAGCTTCTTAGATATTGGTTCATCCTGGTTTGATAAGAATCATGAAGATATTGCCATATGTCCGAACAGGCTAATCTGGAATCATCTGGATAGAAAGTGGGATATCTTCTACTCACAACTCCTATGAGATTTATTCAACTTCCTGGTTATTCTCCACTGATTAGTGGTTCCAAATAAAGCTTCTTAGATCGTGGTTCATCCTGGTTTGATAAGAATCATGAAGATATTGCCATATGTCCGAACAGGCTAATCTGGAATCATCTGGATAGAAGTGGGATATCTTCTTACTCACACTCCTATGAGATTTATTCAACTTCCTGGTTATTCTCCACTGATTAGTGTTTCAAATAAAGCTTCTTAGATCGTGGTTCATCCTGGTTTGATAAGAATCATGAAGATAATGGCATATGTCCGAACAGGCTAATCTGGAATCATCTGGATAGAAAGGTGGGATATCTTCTTGCTCACAACTCCTATGAGATTTATTCAACTTCCTGGTTATTCTCCACTGATTAGTGGTCCAAATAAAGCTTCTTAGATCGTGGTTCATCCTGGTTGATAAGAATCATGAAGATAATGGCATATGTCCGAACAGGCTAATCTGGAATCATCTGGATAGAAGGTGGGATATCTTCTTATCACAACACTTATGAGATTTATTCAACTCCTGGTTATTCTCCACTGATTAGTGGTTCCAAATAAAGCTTCTTAGATCGTGGTTCATCCTGGTTTGATAAGAATCATGAGATATTGCCATATGTCCGAACAGGCTAATCTGGAATCATCTGGATAGAAAGTGGGATATCTTCTTACTCACAACTCCTATGAGATTTATTCAACTTCCTGGTTATTCTCCACTGATTAGTGGTTCCAAATCAAGCTTCTTAGATCATTGGTTCATCCTGGTTTGATAAGAATCATGAAGATATTGCCATATGTCCGAACAGGCTAATCTGGAATCATCTGGATAGAAAGTGGGATATCTTCTTACTCACAACTCCTATGAGATTTATTCAACTTCCTGGTTATTCTCCACTGATTAGTGGTTCCCAATAAAGCTTTAGATCGTGGTTCATCCTGGTTTGATAAGAATCATGAAGATATTGCCATAATGTCCGAACAGGCTAATCATCTGGG